>NC_028647.1:55401707-55544256 GCF_001406875.1 Solanum pennellii | reverse complement strand
TTGATCATAGATGTTCTTGTGGTGATGACTTCCAGATTTTGGGGAAATAATAGATGTTGAATTTTAGAAGTTATTGAATTGTCTTTTATTAATGAGTTTAAGTCTTCCGCATTGCTTTCTGTTGATATTAAATTGAAATGTTAAGGTTTAGATTGATTGGTTCGCTCACATAGGAGGGTAAATGTGGGTGCCAGTCGCGGCTCGGTTTTGGGTCGTGACATATTATTGTAAGAGTTCATGAATTTACAATGCTACGTTTGCCAATAAAAGGCAGGATTTGTAAAGGTCTGCACATATATAACGTGGATTCTGCGCATCTAGCAAGCGATGTCGGACAACTGCATGTATCATTTTCAAAGGCATGTACGCATAACTCGTGGTGTGTATGCATCATCAGAGTGACAACAATGTAGGCCAATCACAAGAATCAAAATACAATGCCTACGCACATCTCATATGGCATGCGCATATCTGGAAAGCAAAGTTCTGCAATGAAATGCAAGATCTACAAGGTCCTGCATGCGTAGCTCGTGGTGGGTTTGAATCGATTGGGAGACATTTACATCGTCAAGTAGTGTAAGGCAAGGCTTGTGTTTTTCGGGAAAGAGACGTTGGACAACAGGAGAAAATATCTGCCAATGCATGCACACATCAGTCCTGACATGTGCACATCAGTAGGGCGATATCAATGTCGACCAATGAAAGGAAAGATCAGCCAAACCTAGTGTGCTTCAAGCAAGCGACATCAACCAACATCAAGCGGCATCGTCTAGGCGTTATTTTTCTTGGATTGCTGTATAATTTGTGGCATTTGTATATCACACAACGATCATCAATTTGTCCTTCCAATATCTCCTTTTGCATGCACAGAACGACCATATGAAGGCGGATATGGGCAGCTTGCATCGGTTGTAACCTAGACATTGCTAAACTGACTTTGATCATGGACTACATGAATATGCCATTGCATTTGCGCATCGCTTAACTGTCATCAAACGTGGACTGCCTTCATGCCCATTGCCTGTAAACAATAGTAAGGCGACATCGGGCGTTGCCTGCACCATCACCTTTTTGCCAGAAAATCGGTCATCCAACGTAGGTCTTGGCCTTTCCTTTCTCTTTAGTCTTCCATACAACAATTTTCTAACATCGGACGTTGCCGTCCAACAACACCCTTTCTGAAATTGTTGAATTTTTGGTTACTATATTTATTTGTGAATTTTTGGCGTTAATTTTATATTTTTCCTATTTTTATTAATGAATTACCCTTTTTCGAGATTTACCATATAAAAGTAAAAACTAAATTATTTTTTTGAAATTGTTTAAATTATGTTTACTATATTTAATTTTGAATGTTTGGCATTAATTATATATAAAAAAAATGTTTTTCCTATAATTTAAATCATGAAGTACCTATTTTAGAGATTGCCATACTAAAATAAAAGCTAAGGAAAATGTTGAATGTGTTGAATTCAATGTTACAATATTTATTTGTGCATTTTTGATGTAAACATTTTAATTTTTTTCTTCATATTTTGTGTTAATGAATTCCCTATTTTTGAAATTTCTGAACAAGAATTAATTTTTTAAAAAAAAGTTTAAATAGTTGAATTTGAGGATATTATATTTATTTTTGAATTTTTGGGAAGAATATTATATTTTTTTTCATATTTTTATTCAACTACCAATTTAGGGATTCAACAAACTGAAACTAAAATTGAAGAAATTGTAGAAAATTGTTGAATTTAAGTTACTATATTTATTCGTGAATTTTTTTGGGTAATTCATATATCTTTCATAGTTTTCCTAGTTTTTATGCATAAATTACTCATTTTCTAGATTGATCGAACAAAATAAACAAATAGACAAAATTATTGCGTTTAAGGTTACTACATTTAATCGTAAACTGTTGGTGTTATTTTTATACTTTTTCATATTTTCCCAATGTTCTATCAATCAATTTATCATTTTGGGATTAATAAAAAAATTCAAATAAAAATATGGTTGAAAATTAATTTTTAGATATAAATAATTATTTTTGAAAGTTAATGTGTGTTTATACCTTCGAACGTGCATATTTGGGTTGTACATGTTCATTATGAATCTTGGAAAAAAATGATGTCTACTCCTCTAAGTCAAAACTCATGCAATGGAATAAAGGGCTCCAAGTCGTCCGTCCATCAAACGTGTCATATCGATATCAGGCATGCAAAATCGGCCAACGAAAGACAGTATAAGCGAAGGTCGCCAGGAATGTGTTGTGGCGTATGCATATTGTCTGGGCAACATCGGCATCGGGAAAAGACATACACCATTAACAAAGACCTGTGAGATTCAGGAAAACGATGTTTGCCAAAAAAAGCGTCAACAGTAAGGCGACATTGCTCTTTGATCGTCTGTATTGGTCGTGGCCTGTGCACATTGCTTAGTCGATGTTTGCAATGGATTTACCGCATTGGTCGTGTTTTGTTCACATTGCTAAGTCATTTAGGGTGTGTAATGCTCGAATCTCCCTTGCCCTGCATACAACATTAACCAAAGCTTGCACACATCTTAAATGTATGAAGAGTTAGCTGATGCTTCCTATGGTTTGGTAATCAATTACTGATTTTGAGATTAATCGAAAAAAAATACAAATAAGAAATGGTTGAAAACTATGATTTATATATAAAAAATTAATTTTTTGAAGTTAATGTGTGTTTGTACCTTCAAACGTGCATATTTTGGTTGTACATGTTCATTATGAATCTTTGGAAAAACTGATGCCCACTCCTCTACGTTAAAATCCACGAAACGGAATCAAAAGATCGAAGTGGGACATGCATTAGACTTGACGTGTGTATATAAGGAGAGTAACGTCGGCCAACGAAAAGAACTATAAGCCAAGGCCTGAACATATGTGTCATGACGTGTGCACATTGAATGGACAACATCTGCATCAGGCAACGACATGCACCATCAACCAAGACCTATCTGATTTTGGAAAATAGCGTTGGCCAATAGAAAGAGACAATGATAAAGGCGACATTGCTCGTGGACCGCCCGTACTTGTCGTGGCATGTGCACATAGCTTAGTCGATGTTGGGAGTGGATTGCCCGCATCGGTCATGGTTTGTTCACATCGCTTAATCAATGACAGGTTTGGAATGTCTGAATCTCCCTTGCCCTTCATACAACATTGACAAAGGCTTGCACACATCTGACGTGGCGTATGTGCATCTGGTAAGCGAGTCAGTTAATGGCATGCGACTTTAACAAGGCGTGCACGTATGGGCGTGGAATGTGCGTATCTAGAAAGGGACGTTGGCCAATAGCATGCGACATCATCCAAGGCCTAGATGCACAAATATGGCATGTGTATATCTGCTAAGCGATGTTTAACAAAGGCATGAGACATCAACAAGGTCCTTCACACATCAGTCATGGAGTGTTCACATCAATTTGTCCACATTGGTCGTAGACTGCCCGCATCGACCGTGGTTTGTGCACATCGATTAGTCATTGTCGGGCGTGGAATTATCGAATTGCCCTCGATCTACTCACAGTGGTATTATGACATCAGGCATTCCATGGGCTCATCGCCTTTGGTCTGCACACAATGGTCAGCCAACGTCGGACGTAGTCTTCTTCAATCACCTTTAGGCTGCACAAAATGTGCATTGGCTAGGCATCATCAGTTGTCGCTTGGGCGCATCTACTAAGAGATAACCGCCGACGGCACACAACAATAGCGAAGGCATGCATGCATCAATCATGGCGTGTGTCGATCAAATCAGTGACAAAAGTCGTGGCCTGCACGCATCGGTCAGACATCAACAAATGGTAGGCAGCATCATTCAAGGCTTGTACACATTAGCCATGGCATGTGCGCATACTTTAGTTCACATTGGTTGTGTCCTACATGCATTGGATAGGAGACTTCGTGCAACGATATGAAATATAAACCAAGTCTTCACGCATCTAACGTGGTTGGTGCACATCTTGAAAGCGTTGTTGGACAACGACATACAACATCATCCATGGTATGCAAAATGTAACAGCCCAAAATTAACTAAGGTGAACTAGAGCCTCACAAGTGTCTCTTCAGTTAATTTTGTTTTAAAATTAGTTACTTCAGTGTTCTTATGCAGTGTGTGAAGTTTGGCTAGTTTGGAAGTCAAACGTCAAAGAACGTCCATGATGTTAGAGAGGTGAGCCTTAGATAGCACTTGTGTGTCTTGATGTGTTTGAGTGAGTTTTACATGTTCATTTTAATTGAAACTGATGTGGAATATTACTAATACCTAGACGACTATGTTTAGGGGTTTAACGTCCGGGCACAAGCCCATCTAGAACCCACAACGGGCCCTAGAGGAGGGCCCAAGACTTTGGTTAAAAACTGCCAAAAGCAGTGACCAATAGACAAGCCAATCGACCGCCAGGCGATGGCCCGTCGACCTGGTCAGTACTTTGGACATGAAATCCTGCAGGTTTTAAATTTTCAGTCCCAACCAACGACACCCCATCGACGGGGTGTTGGTTGACAAAACAGCCATCGTTTGTGGGTCTTTGATGTTGCCTGCAAAAGCTGTTAAGGGGCTGCCTTGGCTTGGGGTGTTTGGTAAATTCACCCCAAGTTTTTTAAGGACCTTGGACATTTTTTTAGGGTTACTTATATATATATATATTAAGGTATTTCAAACACTAAGACCTAATTTTAGACTTCATTTCCTAAAACCCAAAACCCCTCTCCCTTAGAATTCTCTCTCAAGTCTCATTGAAAGATAGAAGTCAAGAAGAACTTGGAGGGCTAGTTGGGACATGTTCATCATAAAACATCATTGGGTTTCTTTGTATTTTAGGTATGGTATCCATCCTTGAACCATCTTACATTCAAGGAGTCATTTCCAAAAGATTTATAAAAGGGTTTCAAACTCTATTTCCTTCTGTCTTTTATTTTAAGCATAGGTCTTCTTGTAATAGTGTTTTAATGATTCAAAAGTGTTTATTTTTGTATGAATTAATTATTTTAATGTCAAAAACCTAATAAACACATGTTTATTCATATTTCAAACTTTTAGCTTGTTAACTGAGCATGTTTATGTAGGGTATGAACTTTATTTTTTTTGTATTGTTATTATGATTTATTATAAAATATTGAGAAAATTTGTTATAGGTTTTTATTGATTGATTATATGTTGAGTTGCTAATATTGTATAATTCCTATTGTGAATTGTTCTTGAATGGTAGTTCCACGTTCTTGGTGGCATAGTTTATTTGATGAACTTGATATTATTGAGTATGGATTGTTTGTGTGGATTTTATGGCCTAATATGTGAAATGAAGATGATTCTTGTGTTATGTATTATGAATCTTTAATTGCATGTTTGTCCTAGATTATGTTTAAATGAAGTATATGATTATATGAAGCTAAGTTTTGTGAATAAAGGAATTTCGAGATGGCCACTTTTCAAGAATAGAGATGAAGTGTCTAGTATAAACCACATTACATCCTAAGAGATTCCTAAGATAGGTTGGAGGATGAATTCCCTTTATGAATTGATATATGGTGTTCGCTGCTTATCGTTAATCTATAGTTTGTAATGTTTAGAATTTGTGGGGGTTATGTCTAACACAGAGAGGATATGAAGAAGAGGTGGTTACACTTCATGAGTTGACATGTTGTATTCCAATGAGAATCATTAGATGAGTATTCCTCTTAAGTAGAGAATGAGTTACTTAGTAGAAATCTTCTTATCCCTTAACTATGTGCCCCCATAGGTGTAGCTATTGAGAATTCCATGTAAAATCTAAAAAGTATGACCTTACTCTAGGTAAGTGAGGATCCCTCATTTGATAGGGGTTAGTGTTGGGATTCCATTTCTAGCTCTGATCGTCTATGTCGGTTAAGCTAACTCCCACAAAAGAATTGATTGAACTAAGTCCTCCAAAAGAACGTGCTACTTAGGGGTAGGTGGTGGTATGGGAGGCCATATATCCATTGCACTATGTAGGACCTTTCTAAAGGAAAGTCCTAGTGTCAAACATTCTAAAAGTGTGTACTACATAGGGTAGGTGGTGGTATGAGACTCTATCTATCCATTGCAATAATTAGGCATTCCGAAAGGAAAGTCTTTGGTGGTTTGTTGATTGTTCTTCTAAAGTATTGTGTTTTGAGAGGTGACTTGTTCTTCCGAGTGGAGTAAGCTTTTGGTGTGTAGTCTTAAAGATCTCTTGGGTGTACATTGACGGAGGTGTTTAGACGTTTTCTTCATGTCTTACCTTGGGAAGTCTAGGGATACACTCGGTGAGAAACTTCTACGAAATGGTCTGACTTCCTCATTGGCAATAACTTGGAAGTTCACAATCTTTGGATTCTATTTAGTTCACTGTAATGTTGGTATAGTTTACTGTGAAATTGGTTAAGTCATTTTAAAGTGTTCAAATTCAAGGAAAGTGTTTAAAGTGGGATTAGTAGTATGGGATGCTACTCTTACATTTCACTTAGTATGACCTATAAGTACCGTTGGATAAGGGCACTTACATGAAGTTCGTATGCATATATGTTTGGCACATGTTTAGCTACGAGTGTGGATTAGATTCCCTTACGAAGTAAGCCTATGGTTGGTGGTCTTAAGGATCCTTTTAGTGTGACTTCAAGGGAGTGTATGGAAAGTCCCTTGTTTCCTTACCTTAGGGAATATTAGGATAACTCGGGTTAGGGAAACTTCAAAGGAAAAAGGTTTCACATGACTTTCTCTATGCCTTCACTGTAATGTGCTTACTGTAATGTCCTTAATGTTATTATAATGTGTTTTATAAATTCTAATTTATGAGATTATTCTATTAAGTGTTAAATGATGTCTCTTATGTTGTTTGACCTCTTAAATCATGACTATTTTACTTAAGTGGCAGGCAATGTTATTTTACTAAAATGTCCCATTTCACATGTTTTTGCATATGCCATACTTAGTACATTGTGTGGTACTAACCCCATTCTTTTTTATACTCTATAAGTATAGGTTGAAGGATTTTTTATGTTTTGGAGGTGAAACTTTGAAAAACTACTCTCCCATGATTCGGTATGTCCTCATATATTCGAGGACATAGTTTATTGCTTCCTAGTTTAATTATTAAGACTTATTATGTATTTCCTTTTGATGTAAAGGGTTGTGTCCCTAAAATATTATGTTACGAGGACATAGTCTATTACTTTATGTCTTTAAGTTGGATTGTGACGATGAGATTCTCTAAATATTTACAAAAGACTAGTTTACTATTAAATGTCTTGGAAAGTTTTAATTCCGCACTACTTTTCATGTCTTATCTAATGAACGATAGTTAAAAGGCTGGTACAAGAACCCAAACGATCAACTACGCCTCGTTATCAAATTGAGGGTTCATCCTAATTTATAGAGGATACTATCGGGTCATTAAATTAACATAATCTATGGAGTGTGTGCATCATCTTGGTGACGTCGACGTTGAAAATAAGAGGCATTATTAACCAAGTTTTGTGTTCTTCAGGAAAGAGGAGTAATCTAATGGTAGACAACATCAACCAACGCCTAAAACGATCTAACATGGCATGTGCGCATCTGGAAAGAAACGTTGGACAATGGAACACAACATCAGCCAAGTCGTGCAACCATTGGTCGTTGGGTTGTGCATCAGTTTGACGACCTTTGCATTGGCCTGTGTAAGGTTGCATCAGCCAAGGTCAGTGTGCTTCGGGTAAGCGACATTGGACAATAGTAGGCAACATATGTTGTGGTGTGTTGGTAGGGAGATATCTGCGTCAGACGATATCATGCAACAAAAGATAAGGCCTATCTGCTTCAGGCAAGCGACATCAACGACAAAAGACATTGGCCTGGTGACATTGGTTGTACACTTTCGTAAATGCCCTGAATTGTGGATATCGCTCATAGGAAGTCAGGCATGGACCAGCCTCATCGGCTGTGACCTATGCACACAACTCAGTGGTCGTGGGCATGTCCTTCCCACATTGCCCTTGTCCGATACAAAAGGTCAATTGACGTTCGATGTGGGCAACCCTATTCCGCAATAACCTGCACATTACTCAAACTACGCCGTCCCTGAAATGCCCGTTAGGGATTTTTTTTGTGAATATCTGTTAGCCGTTGCGAGGTGTGTACTTCCCGTAGCTTTATTGAAGTGCAAAAAATAATGAAGATACATAAGGTGTTTCTTTCCCCCATCGACTTTAGCCTACAAAATGATCAGACGACATCGAGTGTTGCTTGCACCTATCTCTTATGGAATACACAATACTCCACCGACATTAAGCATCGCCTTCCCGTATCGACTTTGGACATCACAACAGTTAACCAATATTCAACATGTCCGTCTTGCAATGCCTTTTATGCACAAAATGGAAAGCCGATGTTCGATGTGACCTGCAAGCATCACTTTTTTCCTGCACACTACTGTCTCCCTACGTCGGGCTGTGCCTAGCCGTATTGCCTTTGGCTTGAACACGATGTTCAGCCGATGTTGGGAGTGGCGTGACAACATCGCCTTTGGCGTTCACAACATGGTCAACCATTGTCAAACACGATTTGCCCGCATTGCCTTTGTCCTACACACAGGTCAGTTAACATCGGATGTGGGTTACAAACATTGTCTTCATACTACACATGTCGGTCTACCAACGTTGAACATGGCTTGCCACAATCGTTCGTAGCCTGCAATAATCGGTCAACTGACATCGTATATGACCTATAAGAATCTTCTCTAGCCTACACACATCGGTATGTAGTTATCAGCCAATGACAGACAGCATCAACCAAGGACTGAATGCATTTTTCATGTCATGTGTGCATTTGGCAAAAGACGTTGGCCAATGGCATGCGACTTCAGCCAAGGACGGAACACATGGATGAGGAATATGTATACATTGCAAGCAATGCTGGTATGCAACATCAGCAAAGGCCTGCATGAAAGGACATGACTTATGTGCATGTGGAAAGCGACGTTGGTCAACGACATGCAAATCATCCAAGGCCGGCAAGCATCAGATGTGTCGTGTGACCATCAGCTTGATCACTTGAGGCATGGTCTAAGCGCATTGGCTAGGAAACATTTGTTGTGGCCTACGCATATCGACCAATCTACATCGGTTTATGAAAAGAGACATCGACTTGGAGACACTAGTCGTGTACTGTCACATTGGTCCAAGCCTGAACCTATTGCTCTGGTGACATCATGCGTGGACCAGCCACATCACCCATAGCCTGTCCACATCACCCGGTGGTCGGCACACTTTGCCTCCTTCAATGCCCTTGTCCTGCACACAATGGTCAGCCGATGTCAAACTTGGGCTGCTAGCATTGTTTGTAGCCGGCACATTGCTCAATCAGCGTCTCCCGTTGACAGCGTACATCGATAATGGATTTTGACAATCAGTTTCCTATAATTGGAGATGGATTTCCTTCATCACCCTTGGCCTACAAATAATGGTCAAGAAATAATCGAGCGTTGTTTGCCCCTATTGCCTTTGTCAAGAACATAACTCTCACCGAATGTAGATGTGTTTTCCAGCATCGTTTGGAGACAACACACATCGGATTGTTGACATCAAACATTGCCTACTATCGTCGTCTCTATCCTGCACACATCGGCCTGCAAACGTCAAACGTGGACTTCCAACATCATCTATAGCCTGCACACATCAGTCTACTGATAACAGATTTTCCCTGCCAGAATCGTGTGTAGCCTGCAATATCAGTATGCAGATGTCAGTCAATGGCTGACAACATCAGCAAAGGCCTGCATATATCTGGTGTGGCATGTGCGCATAAGACAAACAATGTCGGCAAATGGCATACAATATCAACAAAATCTTGTACGCACTTAAGGTGGAATGTAAGTATATGGTATGAGACATTAGCCAATTTTATGCGACATCAGCCAAAGCCTTCATGCGCGAACATGGCAAGTGTGTATCTTAAAATTGATGTCGCCCAAGTGCATGCAGCCTCATCCAAGGCCGGCACACATCAGTCGTGCCGTGTGCACATCGACTGGGCGTCTTCAGTCATTGTCTAAGAAAATCGCCAAGACAACATTGAATTTTGTATGCATGCATCGGCCAAAATATATCGGCCAATGGAAGGCAGCAACACGCTAGGCCTCCGTACATCAGCCATATGGGTGTGTATCAACTCGGCAACATCATTCCTGGCCTGCGCACATTGGCCAGGTGACATCGACCAATTACACGCAACATCAACAAATGTCAGCATGCATTACATGTGGTATGTGGGCATTGACTCAGTGACATTGTTTGTGACCTGCTATTTGCCGTTTAGCGGAAGAATGCCATGGAAATGCAACAAATTTAAAACTAAGGTAAATTAAATAATTAAAAAATTTATCACAAATATCCAAATAACGTTAGTTTTAAGGTTAGAATCCTCCTTATCCCCAGCGGAAGTTGCCATTTCTTTTATATCCGAAAAGGGGAAAATATTTTGTTTTGAAGAGGTTTTCGACTTTTAAAGTCGCCACTTAGTTTTTGAAGAAAAATCAAGAAAACTGTATTTTTTAAATAACTTAATAGAGAAAATTGTTTGAAAACAAATTAAGGGGTTCGGGGACTCCTATTAACGTCATAGAAAGGTTTAAAAGCACCTAAGACGTTCCGCTTAATTACGGCTATCCGACAACTAACTTTATATTGGGCTAATACTGACTTAACTTAAAACTGCTTAGGATGGTAAAGAGTTAAAATACTAACTTTTTAACCAAGTGACTTATTCGCAAAATTGTTAATGTTTAAGTCGATAAAACATTTGGAGGCGTATGCGGGGATTTGAAGCTTCTAACTTTAAACTAGCGACAAACTAATAGATAAATAATACAAAAAATGAAAAGAGAGAGAGAGAGGGACAAATATATGGGTCCAAATCCGGGTTTTGTTCGCCTTGACCGGTTTTTGGACACACCTGTTTTGGGTTTCGACCCATTTGTACTTGTCCTAATCTACACAAATAATAATACAAAGCGATAAGGGCATAGACCCATTAAAAAATAAAATTGCAACATAATGAGAATAAGAATAGAATATAGGTGTTATGGCCATTTTTCATCAGCTCGCCACACTCGGGATTTCTCATCCTTGGACGTGTTCGTATATTCCACAAGATACTTGACTCGATAAAGAATCTGAGCCTTAATGTCTTTCTCGGAATGAGAGGAGACAAGATCTAACTCAACTGGACCAATTTACATGCAACAACAAAAATAAAAAAATAACTATGCAATGAATTATGACTTGGAGTAAAAATAAGATAAAATAAAATAAAGGAACTTATATGCTGCCATTATCATATGAGCATGCTGAAAGATGAGGTGTATAACCAAATGTCTAAAACATACAAAGGGGGCTTATAACCAATTAACAACAAAAGCCTTGTATACTTTATACAAAATCATACAAGTCAACATTAAGCAAAGAGAGGAATAATGACAATATTCTAATGAATTAATAACAGTGAAGTGAGATAAACATAACTCAACATTACTGAAAAGATTAAATCCTACAAATGACTCATGTTGGCCAAGAATTCTACTTTTCACAAAGTGATTCACCGAAAGCAATCACTTCTTCCCAACAAATAATGAATTCCAAGGGATTAGGACAAAATGCACACCATAATTTGACATGCTCAATGACGGAGAAAAAAAATAAGTAAAAAAATAAAAATATACGCCTATATGACAATGAAGAGTAATATGCCAAAGATATGCAAAAAAATCAACACCACTTCCTGGAGCTAAAAAAATGGAATGCATATGGAAGCCAGAATCATGCATATTTCTATGACAACAAAACATATTTCTAGTTTAACAACCTGGCATACTATAATGAAACAGACTAACATGGATTTTACATATATGAAATTCTACCAAACGCTTCAACATTGTAAACACAAACCATGCACTTCGGATACATGATAAGCTAATATATAATTTATTCCAACTCAGTTAATAATTAACAAAACTAGTGCCAAATAATACATATTAAGTACTATGATTTTCGTAACACAATTATTCATGGCTGACAATCTTATTAGGAACTGGGTAATAGATTAAATTTACAGAATCACACAACTAGAAAGAAAATATAACATGAAATTTTATTTCTTTTTTTTTAACATTGATTGCTAGCAAGAGAGACCAAATTAGACTCAAATATGCGAGGAAATATTCCTTTCCCCACACTTAAACAGGAAGTAACACAACCAACACCAATAACAAATGAAGAAGGACATGAGACTTGAGAGCTAGTTAGGTGCCAAAACAAGGCGAAAATCCGAAACAATGTATAGCTAAACTTAAACACTCACTAATCTGACTCTATGTATTTAACCAAGACAAATAAATACAAAAATATACATATATAAAAACCGACTAAGCATCCATACAGAGAAGGGAACTACCTTTGCAATCAAAAATGAACTAGTTCCCATCTTATAATATAAAATCGGATACAGAGGACAGAACTATCATAGACAAAGAGAAACCCAACGGAAATAATGATGCTTGGAATCAGTATAGTGCGAGAAGAAGAAGGATATGTTATCTTTTTGAGGTGCAGCGAACAAGGACAATCACGATCTTTGAGAGACTTCGACACCAACTTTGAAACTCAGGAACTCGGAAAATTCCAGTAACTCAAAGGAAAATATGTATTGGAATGTTCATTTTATTTGAATACTGCAACTCGATGATTATCCCTCCCTATCTGTAATTCCTTCTACCTATAATCTCTCATAGTTCCTCCCTGCTTTTCTGTTCAAATTTTCTGAGATTATTTCTCAAAAATAAGTGACTACAAAGATTTTTCCAGATATTTCTTGTAATGAATTAAAAAGTTATAAGATCATCTATCAATAAAATTTCCAACCCTCAATGATTTTTCTGCCCCAAAAATCCTCTCCAATTTCGTTAAGAAAAGAAAAAAAATCCTCCCCCCCCCCCATAAGAACGTAATGGAGAACTCATAAAGGAGAAAATTAGGGCTACCTGCTTCTTAACGAAATGCCCATTGAGCCCCTTATCCTGTTCGAAATTTGAAAGTCAAAACCTTTCCCTAAACGGAATCAAAATCTTTTCTCTGAAAATTGGACGACAAGCTAGAAAAGGAAAAGAGGTGGACGATTGGGATCCATTCAATCGTCCTTGCGGGCTACACGGCTTGATCTTGCCATCGCAAGGAAAAACGCATGACCTGTAAAAGGCAGCAGTAGGAAATGAAATAATGCCATAAAGACGTTGGGGGAAGGCTCTGTTCGCGTGAGGAGAGAGGCGTAGCCTTGACGTGCTAGGATGCTCACTGGCAATTCAATGTTGTTGTTAACGCGCTAAGTGTGTTTGCTCTTCTTCGGAGACGTTTGGATTTGCTGAGCGTGAAAAAAAGAAAGGCAGGGGTACCGTCGGGTCGGGTCGAGGTATAATCTGGGCTGGGAAGGGAATAAAAGAGTTGGGCTGGAAGAAGGAAATAAATAAAAGTGGGCTGGATTTTTATTATTAGTTTGATGGGCTGGCTTGGTGTTGGAATAGCTGACAGGACATGGGTTTTGGGCTGGAAATATGTTACTAAATGTATCAAATTAATCTTTAGTTAATAACATTACCAATTCAATTAAATTAAATTGCAATTGGTCAATTTGATTAAAATTATAAAATAAGGCGAATCACATAATTAATTAACAAGCTTCTTAAGGTTAACAAAATGAAATAATTAACTCGAATATAAACTATAGATTCAAAATATAAGCTAAAATAATCAAAAAAATATTCATATGAAACCAGATATTACTATCATTATTGTTAATTTTTTTTCTTAATATTGATAAAATTTAAATAATTATACGAATAANTATATTAAATTAATTATTTTAAATTGTTTAAAATCGAGAAGCTTGCTAGTTAATTACTATTGAGGAGGGTAAGAATTGGGTGTCAACATTTACGGTTAGACCTTGATGATGAATTATGAACGAGACTTAGTTATTATTATTATCCCTATCCTTTATTTAAATTATGGTTAACTGTGATTAAGTAATGATTTTGTAATATTATAGGGTGGTATGATGTTGAATTGAAATGTATTTACTATCGTTTGTGAGGTATTGGCTAAGATGTAAACGTTATAAGAATGGTGAATGACTTACAAATGTGCCTTATCACGATATGAAAATGTTAATGTGCTAACCTAACGTATATGAATTGTAACGAAAGGAGAATTCTCATGAAATTCTTATGGAGCTATGATGATGATGATGTTTATACAAGGATTAGAACCTCTGACCTATAAAAAGATATGTTGATTATTAAAGACATTAAAGTCAATTAAAAGGGACTCTAGCTAAGAACCGAGTGAACTAGACTGAGGAGTGTCCCTTCCCATATAGGGAAGGTAGGATCACTAATCTACTTCTGAGATTGGAGACTATAATGCATGTATCATAAAGAGTGTCCCTATTATATCTCCTAGTGTTTGAACTATGTTGCCCTAATAGGAATACTAGCTACTGGATCCACGTAGTTGCTATATTCATGTTTTGGTACTACCTTAGAAAGTAGTCTGTCTTATTTCGGTGTAGCGTTCCATGATGCTGGATTTCACATTTTCTTATGTGGTCTATTTCGGTTAGGGCAAGATGCAACCAAAAGGTAAAATGAACTAAAGGAATGAACTCTAACAAAGATAACTTAAGTGGTCTAGCTTAGTCTAGGTAGGGTTATGGGACTCTATCATACATTGCACTAGTTAGCCTTGAGGGGAGTCTTAGGAGGATGTTCTTATGTATGAACGTATTTATGAGTGTATATGATATGTTTATGATGAATTTGCACTTTTTTTATACTATATGATGATTTGTTTCTCTTATGAATATGTGTTTGTCTACATTGTTAAACTAAGATTATATGTACTCTTAAATGCCACTTTATAAGAAGTGGGATATTAGTCATGATTCTTGTTGGGTCACTTGATTGAGTAAGGTTATGGGGATTTGCTTGGTCATTGCAATATGTGTTTGTCTACATTGTTAAAGTAAGATTATATGTACTCTTAAATGCCACGTTATAAGAAGTGGGATGTTAGTCATGATTTTTGTTGGGTCACTTGATTGAGTAAGGTTATGGGATTTGCTTGGTCATTGCACTTGTTGACTCGATAAGGGTTCATGTGTAATTTTATTAGTTTTGTTATGATTAAGTGTACCTTTATTCATGCTTATTGAAGTTATAACTTTATGATTTGGGTGGTCTTGATTATATATGAAAGTATGTTGATATTTTCATTAACTTGACTATGTTTTCTATTGTTGTCCTTGTGATTTACATGCTTATGACTTAATGAACATGTGTTTGGTATGGTCTTGTTATATGTGCATAAAGTTTTAATTAAAAGTGCATGCTTATTGAAATGTCCCTTTTCTTAGCATGTTTATAAAGTATTTGTGCATATGGTCTCATACTTAGTACAAGTGGTGTACTAACCACATATCTCCCTTTTCCCTAACATTTAAGGTTCCGATCATTAAAGGGCTTTTGGAGACAACTTTAAAGAATGCTTTAAATTATTGATCATCCAAGTTGGGTTGGTCCTTACATTCCAAGGACAACGCCAATATCAAGCTGTGAAGTTTTTTTAGTATTAAGACTCTTATGTTTCCTTCCTTTCATTTCAGTACTAAACAATTTATTACCTATATGTTGTGTTATTGTATTGATGTTTGGGCTAGGCCCAATTTGATATACTCTTATTAAATGGTATGAGATGAGACAACTATTTTGAGACTATGATATATTATATATATCTATGTGCAATAAAAATAGAAGACCAAGTAATCTTCCTATACGAAGGGTTTATGTATACTCGATGTACATATATTATGTGTATGTAGAGGTCTATGTACACCTTCTATTAGAAGGTAAATTTTTTTCGGTAAATTTAACCTATGAATGTAAGGATATAAGCTAAAAGGATAGTCTTAGTCCTCAAAGAGGACGACGATACCGGTTACGTCTAGGGGTTTTTCTGTGATGTGACAAACTTTGTATCAGATCATGAGGTTGAATATCTTTAACTCGATTTCTCTCTCAACCACGTCTATATATGATCGAATTCATAATTGTGAAGCACGCCACAATTATGAGTAGGAATCTATATGATTCTGAGGAAACTCTTAGTGTCTTTGAAGTCTAATATCATGCCTTTAGAGTGTTAGCTCTGTCTAATTTTGAATCTAATGATCTTATTGTGATTATATGCAATTAATACTTGACGGAATTCAACAAGAAGAATTGAAGAAGAGATTTCCAATGCGGTAGGTCCTCCCAGTGGAGACCAAGTTCCTCCTCTTCAGGAAGATGTGAATGATGACAAAGCCCCGGTCAATTCTCCTCTTTTGACGGATAAGGACATAAGGTGTACTCTCTTCCAAATGGACCAGGCAATTACTACCCAAGCACAAGCCACCACTACTCAAGCCCAAGCTATGATGTCCCAAGCTAATCGGGAGGTTTCACCCTGAGCAAACCAACAAGTTGCTACCATGGCCTCTCCTATAAGGGATTTCACTAGGATGAATCCTCCTACATTCTATGGATCCAAGGTTGAAAAAGGCCCCCAAGAGTTCATTGATGAAATATACAAGATCTTTAATTCTATGGGGTTGATTACTAGTGATAAGGCCGAGTTAGCCAATTATCAAATCAAGGATGTGTCTCAAGCATTGTACGTCCAATAGAGGGACAATAGGCCTTTAATAGGTGGACCCATGAGTTGGGAAGTGTTCATGAAGGATTTTTTTTATTTGTTCTTCCGTAGGGAGAAGAGGGAAGACAAAGTGGTAGAGTTCATCAACCTTCGTAAAAGAGGTATGAGTGTGCTTGAATACTCCTTGAAATTCACTAAATTGTCAAAATATGCTCCTTCTTTGGTTTGCGATCCTAGGGATGAAATTAGTCATTTTGTGATAGCGGTGTCAGATAATTTGCAAGAAGAATGTCATTCGGCTATGCTACATGACAACATGAACATTTCTCGTCTTATGGTTCATTCTCAACATGTGCAAGAGGCAAGGGCAAGATCTTTTGATTGTAGTTCTTCAAAAGGAAGGATTGAGATTAAAGATGATCCTAGGTTCAAGAAGATTATTTCTAAATAAGTTCCTTCCAAGTTCTCTAAGGCTACAGATGATAGGTTGTGTAACCCTAATCCTAATAAGGGAAGGTATAGTATTTCACCATCCAAGAAGCCAACTTGTGGAAATTGTGGAAAGAAGCACTATGGTGGTTGTTTTAAGGGAAATATAATTGTTTAGGTTGTAGTAATAGTGGACACAAGGTTAGGAATTTCCCTAACGTTAGGGGTCCAGACAAGGGTAGTGGTCAAGATCAAGCAAGTGATTTTAATGATGCTCCAAAGAAGAACCACTTCTTTGCTCTCCACTCTAGGGGTGATCAAGAGATATCACCCGATGTAGTGGCCGGTATGTTAAAAGTCTTCTCTTTTGATGTATATGCCTTACTTCATCCTAGTGCTACCTCATCATTCTTTAGTCCTCCAATAGCTAAAAAGTTTGAAATTTTGCTCGATATTTTGCATGAACCGTTTATAGTGTCTACCCCATTGGGTGAGTTGCTTGTTGCAAAAATGGTGTAAAGAAATCATCCTATAATGTTGCCCAATAGATTTTCTTATGTTGAACTAGTATATATTGATATGCTTGATTTTAATGTCATTTTGAGTATGGATTTGTTGCATGATTGCTTTGCCTCTATCGATTGTAGGACAATGGTGGTGATGTTTAACTTTACAAATAAGCCCGTTTTAGAGTAGAAGGGGGAAGCTCTATTCCTAAAGGTCGTATCATCTCTTGTTTGAAGGCATGTAAAATGACCTTAAAGGGTATTTATACAATATAATAAGAGTCCAAGATTTACACTTTGAAATTCATCCCATTGAGTCGGTCCCCATACTGAGTTAATTTCTTGAGGTGTTTCCGAATGATCATCTCAGTATTTCTCTCGAACGGGAAATTGATTTTGGTATTGAATTGTTACCGGATACAAGTAACATTTCAATTCCTCCTTATCGGATGGCTCCATCATAATTTAAAGAGTTAAAGGCTCAACTAAAAGATTTTCTAGACAAAGGCTTCATTAGACCTAGTATTTCTCCATGGGGTGCTCCAGTTTTGTTTGTGAAGAAGCAGGATAGGTCTCTTAGAATGTGCATTGATTATTGGCAACTAACTAAAGTCACCATTAAGAACATGTATCCTCTCCCGCGGATTGATGACTTATTTGATCAACTCCAAAGGGCAAGATACTTTTCTAAGATTGACTTGAGATCAGGGTATCACAAACATAGGGTGAGAGGCGAGGATATAAAAAGAAAACATTTCAGACTAAATAAGGTAACTGTGATTTCATTACTTGGCATCATTTTTGGATCGCATGAATAGGTTCTTTAGAAGTTACCTAGATTCATTTGTCACTGTCTTCATTGAAGACATCTTAGTATATTAAAAAAATGAGGGTAATCATATGAACCATTTGAGGGTGGTGTTACAAGTGATTAAGGAGAATCAAATTTTTTCCAAGTATAAAAAATATGAGTTTTAATTGAGGTTGGTGACATTACTTGGTCATATCATCTCTAGTGAGGGAGTTGACGTTAATCTAACGAAAACTGAGGCGGTTAAAAATTAGCATTGACCATTAACTCCAATGGACATTAAGAGTTTCTTGGGTCTAGCGGATAATTATTGGAGGTTTGTGGATGGTTTTGCGTCCATTACATCTCGCTTGACTACTTTAATCCTAAAGACTAAGAAATTTGAGTGCTAACCTTGAAAGATTGGCTTACTTCCTCTTAAATGTGGACTTTTCCAGAGGGTACAAAGGGTTTCGTTGTGTACTGTAATGCATCCCATGTGGGTTTAGGGTGTTCTTATGAAACATGGGAAGGTAATAGTCTGTGCCGCTAAGAATGTTCAGGTGCATGAGAGAAACTATCCAACTCATGATCTTGAATTAGGAGACGTGGTATTTGCCTTGTAAATATGGAGGCATTACTTGTATGGTGTCCATGTTGATGTGTATACCAACCACAAGAGTTTCCAATATGTGTTTACTCAAAAAAAGTTGAATCTCCGACAAAGAAGGTGGTAGGAATTGTTGAAAGATCACGACATGAGTGTTCTCTATCACCACGGCAAGGCCAATGTGGTTGCGGATGATCTAAGTCGTATGACCATGATAAGTGTGTCTCACATAGAGGAAGCCAAGAAATACCTAGTGAGAGTTGTTCATTGGTTGTCTAGAATGGAAGTAAGGTTGGAAGATTCTCCGAATTGTTGTTTTATTGTCCATCATAACTCCGAGTTATCATTGGTGGTTAACCTGAAGTCCAAAAAACACCTTCATAAACCATTGATGGAGTTGAAAGAATTGATCTTGGTAAGATTAATGAGTATTTCTACTTAGGAGGGGGGGTGTTTTGAGGTATTGTTGGAACGTTGTGTGTACCCAATGTAGATGGATTGAGGAACCGAATTCTTGAAGAAGCCCATAGGTCCCGTTGCTCCATTCATCCGGGTTCACCAAAAATATACCATGACCTTAGGGATGTATTTAGGTGGGAAGGTTTGAAAAGGACATAGCAGCATTTGTTGCTAAGTGTCCAAATTGCCAACAAGTGAAAGTCGAACATCAAAATCCGGGTGGTTTACGACAAGAAGTCCAAGTTCTTATTTTTATGTGGGAATACATAAATATGGTGTTTTTAGTAGGTTTGCCTCAGAATCAAAGGCAATATGACTTTATATGGGTTGTTGTGGATTGTTGACCAAATCCGCTCATTTTATTCCCATCGTGTCTACTTATTCGACGGAAGAGTATGCCAGGATCTTCATAGATAAGATTGTGTGTATCCATGGTATTCCGTTATCTATCTTATCGAATTGGTGTGTACAACTCACATCTTTGTCTTGAAGATCATTCCATGATGAATTGGGTACTAAGGTAAAGTTAAGTACCGTTTTTCATCCCCAAACGGATGGTCAAATGGAGTGTACTATTCACACTCTTGAATATATTCATAGGGATGGTATTATTTATTTCAAGGGAAATTGGGACAAACATTTTCCTATGGTGGAATTTGCTTATAATAATAGTTTCCATTCATCCATATATATTGACACCTTATGAAGCCTTGTATGGTAGGAGGTGTAGGTCTTCTTTTGGTAGTTTTGAAGTGGGTGATCCTTCTCTTCTTGGTATTGATTTGATATACAAGACTTTGGAGAAACTTAATATTATAAGGAATCTCTTGCAAACAACCTATAGTCGGCAAAAGTTTTATGCGGATCATAGGAGAAAGGATTTGGAGTTTGAAGAAGGTAATAAAGTGTACTTGAAAATTTCTCCTATGAAAGTGGTGGTTAGATTTGGCAAGAAAGGTAAGTTGAGTCCTCGTTATGTGGGTCCCTATTTAATCTTGCAAAGGGTTGGTAAGGTTGCTTATGAAATAAGGTTTCCTAGTTAATTGGTTTCGGTTCATCAAGTTTTCAATGATGTTATCCTTAAGAAGTGTATTGTTGATCCCGAGTCTATTCTTCCTATTGAGGGTCTTTGTGTAATGGATAACCTCTATTATGAGGAACTTCCTGTTCAAATCCTTGATAGGCAAGTAAAGAAATTGAGGAACAAAGAGGTGCCTTTTGTAAAGGTGTTAAAGAAGAATCACCTAGTTAAGGGTGCAACATGGGAGGCAGAGGCCGACATGAAGTACCGTTACCCTCATCTATTTGATAACTGAGGTTAGCTAACCTTACTAATAATGAAAATAATGACTAAAATGAAGTTTCTTGCTTTTTGGTGAAGTTTTGCATAATGTGCATTTTTTAATATTGTTACAGTGATTATTGTGAAGTATGCTAATAATTTGCAATTTTTCTTGTTTGAGTTATGTAGTGCATTTTGATGTGGTGAGCCTTTACGAAATGATATGTAGCATGTGGATAAGTCAAACTTTGGCATAGTTGACTCTTAAATTCTGTTGAGCTCTTGTTGTTGTGAGAAGGATAATCCTCATAATATGATGTTGAGCCTTATGTGTGGTAATTGAAGAATTTTTAATTAGCTTAACTAAATGATATGATTAATGTTGTACCTCACGTTGTTATGTATTGCTTTGTGTTGGGCTGCTAGTGTTGAGTCTATTCCTTCCTTCAAAATATTTTAGTGTCATTTTGGGACGAATGTTCGTAAGAGGGAATAATGTAACACTTTGAAAATCCTAGACGTGTTATAGAGCCTAACATAAGTTCCATAGGGTCTAGACACTATTTTAAGGTCCATTTCAATGAATATAAGTCATTTAGGAAGTCTAGAAACCAATATTTCCAAGAACATCCATGACGTCCGAAAACTAGTTCAAGGAAGTAGTAGTGTGCCTTAGCCTATTTAACTATCTTTTAGAAGTCAAAAAATAATAAAAATTGGTGGAAAAGTGTATAAAATATTTTAAAGTTAATTCATGGTCAAAAAGTCGGGGTACGACTCCCAAAGGACCAACCAAGGGCCCTTGACGAGGACCCTTTTTGTTTTTTGGTCAAAGACTGCCTGGGCAGTGTGAAGCCACGAAGAGAAACAACAAAGTTTGTATGGATCGACGGGGCGTTGATGCCATCAGTCAACCAACACTTAGACATTCTAGCTAATGGGTCATTTGTACCAGTCTCTTAACTTACCTATGAATGTGCAGCAAGAAAGGGGATAGGGATCGTTGACTCACAGATGGACTGTTGGTCGAGGTCTCGTCTGTGAAGGCCATATTTCACTGCACGTCTTTAATTAGTTCCACTTAATTAATTAAGGGTTAGGTCTTTACTTGGGGGTTAAGGGGAGTCTAAGTAATCTAATTAACACCCCATATAAAGACCCTAACCCCATTAGACTAATGAAAACTTTCATAACTGAAAAACCCAAACTCTCTTTCTTCTCTCTCAAAGATAGTGGTGGATTCAAGGGCTGAAAAGGGTAAATTTCCTCTATCAATCCTCATCAATTAGTAATGTATGAGATCTTTCTCACCTTTGAGACCTCTTTCCCCAAAGGGTTCCATCAAATTGTTTTCAAAAGTTGGGTTTTCTAGTGGGTTTTCATCTAATACGAATTTGATGTTGTGAATTGACTTGTATTTTTGATATTCTGAATAGATTATCATGTGTTATAACTTATTTATGATATATCTTGATGTTTTGATCTAGTTTGTAGAAGGTGACCTTCACCCCTTAACCTTAGGTGATGATCTTGATATGAATAATGTTATATTGGTTCAATTGACTTGGTTATTGGTTATATTACTACTAGATGATATTTTTCTACTAATCATAATTGAATAAGGGTGATTTATAGTCCTTTGATGCTAGTTCTTGATAAGTGATGTGGTTATGAAGTATGTTGTGAATTTGACCTAAGTATCTTATCTTAAGCTATGAACTAGTATTGAATTGTGATGTAGTGATTATTTTAGCCTTATTATCATGTGGATATTTGAATTATGGTGATTTTCTACCCTAATTGGGTTTAATTAAGGGTTGATGGTATGACCTTGATGATAAATTATGAAGGAGACTTGGTAAGTCTTATGATCCCTATCCTTTACTTCATATTATGGTTAATTGTGATTAAGTCATGATGTTGTATTGGAGTATGCCTTCTATTAGGATTTATAGGGTGGTATGATGATAGATTGAAATTTCTTGACGATGGTTTTTGAGTTGTTGACTAAGATGTAAATGTTATAAGGATGGTGAATGATTTACCAATGTGCCTTATTATGATATGAAAATTTTAATGTGCTAACTTCACCTATATGAATTGTAATGAAAGGACAATTCTCATGCAATTCTTATTGAGCTATGATGATAATGATGTTGATAGAAGGGTTAGACCATATGACGTACAATAAGTTATGATGCTTAATAATGGCATTAATGACATTTCAAAAGGGACTCTAGCTTAGAACCGAGTGAACTAGAGTGACAAGTTTCCCTTCCCACATAGCGAAGATAGGATCACTAATATACTAGTTAGATTGGAGACTATAATGCGTGTAGATTAAAGAGGATCCCAAATATCTCTCCTATTTCTTGAACAATGTTTTCCCGATAGGAATACTAGCTAGTGGATCCACGTAGTTGTTATGTTCATATTTTGTACTACCTTGGCAAGTAGTCCGCCTTCTTTCTATGTAGGGTTCCATGACACTGGATTGCACATTAGCTCATTTGGTCTATGTCGGTAAGGGAAAGATGTTCCCAAAAGGTAAGACTAACTAAAGAAATGAACGTTTTTATCATAGTATATTATATGTATATGATAAATTTGCACATTTTTGATACTATAATTTGATTAGTTTCCCTTATGATTATTTGTTTGTCTACATTGTTAAGTAAGATGATATGTACTCTTGAAATTCACATTATGAGAAGTGGAATGTTATTCATGATTCTTGTTGGGTCACTTTATTGAGTACATGCCTATGACTAAATGAGCATGTTGTATTCGTTGGTATGGTGTTGTTGTATGTGAATAAAGGTTTTTTAATGAAATGTGCATACTTACATAAAATGTCCCTTTTTTAGCATGTTTTTAAAGTATGTGTGCATATCGTCTCATACTTAGTACAAGTGGTGTACTAATGCCATTTCCTCCTTTTCCCCAACATTTTAGGTTCCGGTCATTAAAGGGCTTTTGAAGACTACTTTGAAGAAGACTTGGATTTCTTGATCATCAAAGTTTGATAGGTCCTCACATTCTGAGGGCAATACCAATATCAAGCTATGAAGTTTTCCTAGTATTAGGGCTCTTATCTTACTTTCCTTTCAATTGATTACTAAACATGGTATGACTTATATGTGGTATTTTTGTATAAATGGATGGGCTACGCGCAATTTGATATACTCTTGTTTGATCGTTATGAGATGACACGACTATTTTGAGACTATGTTATATTCTATATATCTCTGTGCAATAAAAGTAGAAGACTAAGTAATCTTCCCATACGAGGGGTGTATATATACTGGATATATATATATATATAAATATATATAAATATATATATATATATATATATATATATATATATACACACATACACACACACACTATGCATATGTAGAGGTGTATGTAAACCTCAATTTATAAGCAATAGAAGGTTTTAAATTTCCGCTTAATTTGACCTATGAAAGTAATGATGTAACCTAAGAGGATAGTCTTACTCCTCAAAGAGGACGAGGATGCCGGTTGCGTCATGGGTGTTTTTCCCGGATGTGACAGATGGATTATGATGTTGCGATTGAATGTGCATTGTTATCATGTTGGTTATTGTTGTTTGATGATATTACACCCTTATTAGGTTGAGTTAAGGGTTGATGGTAAGACCTTGATGATGGATTATGAAGGAGACTTGGTAAGTCTTGTGATCCCTATTATTTACTTTAATTGTGGAAAATTGTGATTAAGTGATGATATTGCATTGAAGTATACTTTTTATTACGATTGATAGGGTTGGGTGATGTTTAATTGAAATGTCTTGACTGTGGACTGTGAGGTGTTGGCTGAGATGTAATGTTATATGAGTGGTTAAACTTACCGATTTACCTTATTATAATGTGACTATGTAAATGTGCAAACCTCACATACATGAATTGTAATGAAGGATAATACTCATGCTATTTTTATTGAGCTATGATGAAGATTATACAAGGGATAAACCCTAGATTATGTTATAATGATTAATAAAGACATTAAAGACATTTCAAAAAGAGACTCTAGCTTAGTACTTAATGAACTAGAGTAAACTGTGTCCCTTCAAAAATAGGGAAGGTAGGATCACTAATATAATCATGATATTGGAGACTACAATCCACGTAGCATAAAGAGGGTTCCAACTATATCTCCTAGTTCTTGAACTATGTTGCCCCTTTATGAATACAAGCTAGTGTATCCACCTACATGCTATGTTCATGTTTTTGTACTACCTTAGCAAGTAGTCCGACTTACTTCGGTAGTTCATGAATAAAACTATGAAAAAAATATAAAAAATATTTTCAAAATTTCAAAAATAAATATAGTTACATCAAATTCATCAATTTCAACATCTTTTAAATTTTTTTTTTTATTCGATTATCCCAAAAATAGGTAACTCATTACTAGAAAATATGAAGAAATAAAACATTAATGCAAAAAGCTCACAAATTAATAGAGTAACAATGAATCAAACACGTTTTTTTAAAAAATTACATTTTATTTTAGTTCGGTAATCCCTAAAATGGTTAATTCATGAATAAAAATATAGGGGAAATATTTTTTTAAAATATAAAATTAATTCCAAAAAATTCAAAACTAAATATATAACCAAAAATTCAATAATTTCAACAATTTTTTTAGTGGTTACTTTTATACGGTAAATCTCGAAAGAGGGTAATTCATTAATAAAAATAGGAAAAATATAATGTAACACAAAAAATTCACAATAAATATTGTAAACCTTAAATTCAACAATTTCAAAATTTTTTTAATATTTGTTTTTGTTCGCTAGATCTTGAAGATGGGTAATTCAACTATAACATATAGGGAAGACAGAAAAAAATTATAAATTTAACGCCAAAAATTCACAAATAAATGTTGTTGGATGTTGATTGTCTAACAAGTGTAAGCAACAAATGATGCTGGTAGGCAAGTCCAACGTTGTCTGATCAAACTGCGCAGGCCACATGGGATACCCTAGGCCACGCCTGACGTCCGATATTTGTAGGCTAGAAACTATGATTGTTGGCCATGTTCGATGTCTGAAGATCGATGTGTGCAGGCCACGGATGATGCGTGCAGAAACATCCAACTTTGATTGACAGATCTATGCAGGCTAGAGACGACAGGTAAAGCCCACGTTCGATGCCGATTGACTATTGTGTGCTGGCCAAAGGGGATGTAATTAAGCCATGTCTAACATCGTCTAACCAGTGTGTGTAGGCAAAAGGCGATGTGGGAAGGAAACATCCGATGTCAACAAATCATTGTGTGCAGTTTTAATAAGAAGCGGGAAAACCAAGATTGACGTTGGCTGAACGGTTTTTCTGCCAAACAGGCGATGGGCGGATGCAACTCCTGATATTGCCTAAATGTAGTTTTCCAATGTCACTTTCCAGATTCGCACATGTCATGTGAGAAGCGTGCATGCCTTATCTGATGCTTCCTGCAATTAGAAGATGTCATAACCTTACTACCATAATTCTTGGCTGATGGTGCCTTCAATTGTTTGACGTTGATATCTCTGACCAATGCACATACGTCGTAGGTTATGAGTCCAGGCCTTGGATTATGCAACATGATGTTGTACGAGGTCAATTTTTAGATTAGTAAAGGCCTTAGTTGATGAGGCCTGTCATTTATTGATGTCACCTGGACGATGCATGAGGCCAAGACCTATTTCACCCTGTCGATACACACTCCACGGCTGATGCGTGCAATCCTTAGTCTATGTAGCGTACCATTGGTTGATGTCGCAAAGTCGATGCTTATACGCCACAAAAGATGTATGCGGGACTTGCTTGTTGTTGCGTCTTATTGGCTAACGTTGCTTTCCAAAAGTGAACAAGAATTTCCTAATACTGTCGAACGTTGGTCGATTGTCGCTGGGCATTGCAAACACGCCACGATCAATGCATGTAGTCCTTGGCTTATGCTGCATTCCATTAGCGAATGTCTCTTGCTTGACTGGAACATGTCATGTAAGATGTTTGCAAGCGTTGGCTGCTGCTGCTTGTCGTTGGTTGACGTCTCTTGCACTAAGCGCACAGGCCTTTGCTGAGGGTGCATGCCTTTGGATGACGTCGATATCTCTCAGCCGATGCACATAATCCACAAGTAATGTATGCATTCCTTTGATGATGATGCATGACGTTTTCCAACGTCTCTTTCCAATTGTGTGCAAACCACAATAGATGCGTGAATACCTTGGTTAATACTGCTTGCAATTGGCCAACATCGCCTGACCGATGCATGCAAGCCACGACTCAACTCGCCCAATAAATGTGCACATGCCACTTTTGATGTGTGCAAGCCTTGGCTGATGCTGCTTGTGATTGATCGATGTTTTCTTGCCAATGCGCGCAGGCTACGATTGATGTTGAGGATTTGATGCGTACCCACATGGCTGATCTGTGAGGGACTTGTGTGTTGTTTCCTCCCATTGGCCAATGTCTTTTTGTCGATTCATGCATGCGATAGTCGATGTTACCTAGTTTATGTGCTTAGACAATGGTAGAAGCCTCCTAGTTGATGTGCACACAACACGACTGATGTGTGTATGCCTTGGATGAGATTGCATGCAGTTTGGTGATGTCGGTTTCCAGATGCACACATGCCACATTCGCGCATGTAGGCTTTGGTTGATGTCGCATAACATTGGCTAATGTATCATTCCATATACTCACTTTCCACATATTGTGCGTGCAGGGGCCAATGTTGCTTGTTATATGTGCACATGCCACACCGGATGCATGCAGGACTCTGCTGATCTTGTTAGTCATTGCTCGACATCTACATTCTAATATGTGCATGCTATGCACGGTGCTGGCAGGGCACATCTGTTATCAGTAGAACCGTGTGTGAAGGCTATAGACAATGATAGAAGGCCACGTTCGACGTCTACAAACTTATGGGTGCAGGATCCAAATGACGCAGGCAGACAATGTTTGACGTCAACATACGATGGCGATGAGGGAAGTCCACGGCCGGCATCGACTGACAATTCTATGAAGGCCAAAGTCATTGCAGAGAGGCAATACCTACGTTAGCTACCTATTGTGTGCAGAACAAGGGCGATGTAGGCAATCCACGCACGATAATGAATGCATAATGTGCAAGAGCTACGGCCGATGCGGGTATTCCACGACCAACGTCAGTTGAGCGATGTGGAAAAACCACGACAAATATTTCCTGGTCGATGTCACTTGTTGTTTGCTGACGTTGCTTGCCCGAAGTAAACATGTCTTATTTGATGTTGCATGTCACTGTGGGACGCTGAGGTCATTCCATTTGATGTTGCATGTCACTACGGTAATGCGTGTAGGTCTTGCCTAATGCTGCCTTTCATTGGCCGATATCGCTTCCCCGATACTCACTGGCTACGAACAATGCTTTCATCATTGGTCGACGCTAATATCTCTTGGCAAGTGAACATGTGCCACGTATGATGCGTGCATGCCTTGGTTTATACGGCCTCTAGTTTGCCGATGTCGTTTATCAAAAATCCATATTCCACGTCAAATGTCTGGCTAGATTGAGCTCTTAATTCCCTAATGCGGATTTTGACATAGAGGATTACACATCGTTTTTTTCGGGAGATTCATAATCAACAAGTAAAACTTAAAGATGCACGTTCTAAGGTACAAATAAGCATTAGCTTCCACATATAACTTTCTTATATAAAAAAAATAGTATTTTTTTGGGTTATCCAAAGATTAAATAATTGATTAATAAAAAATATGAAAAATATATAAATAATGGTAAAAATTCACAAATACATATAATAAATTTAAATTCAATAATTGCAAAAAGCTTTTTAAATTTTATTTTTGTTCAGTAAATCATGAAAATGAATAATTGATGAATAAAAAATAAGAAAAATTTGACAATATAAAATTAGCGCAAAAATTTCACTAATAAATATGGTAATCTTAAATTCAATAATTTCACTAATTTTTGTAATTTTTTATTTTTAGGGTAAATCTTGAAAAATAAGAAAAATCTAACAAAATAAAAAAATAATGCCAAAAATTTAATATAATAACCTTAAATTAAACAATTTCAGTAAAAAAATTTTAAACTTTTATTTTTATTTGTTAAATCCTTAAAAAATTGTATTAATGAATAAAAGATATGCAAAAAAAATATAAAATTAACGCTAAAATTTCACAAGTAAAATTTTCACCTTAAATTCATAAATTTAAATATTATCTTTTAATCTTAAATTTTTTGGTTTAATCTTGGAAAATGGGTAATTCATTAATGAAAAATAAGAAAAATGTAAAAATTAGATATAAAATTAATGCAAAAAATTCTCAAAGAAATATAGTTATCACAATTTCCACAATTTGGAAATTTTTATTCATATTCGGTAAATCGCGAAAATGGGTAATTAATTAATCAAAAATAGGAAATATGAAAAAATTATAATTCTAAAGCCAAAAATTACCAAATAAATATAGTAACATTAAATATGACAATTTCATACGGTTTAATTTTAAAATGTGACGTTAGAAATAAAAAACTTTTAAAAAATTTTGAAAAATGAATAAAAGTTGGAACAATATGACAGTTCTCGAAAACACTTCATAAGATGTGAAACTTATGATGGATTACATATTTGTACAAATAAAAGATGTTTTAATATTGTACGAAATGTAAACCAAATGAAATTGGTAAGAATGACTGACGTGAGGCGGAAATGATGAGAATAATTGATGAAAAATATGTCAATATGTTGTTATGCTGGAAGTTCGTTTCACACTCTTTTTATTTTTGTACGGAATGGACATCCGCATGTTTTTGAATAGAACTCGATCAACGTCATTGCTTGCGGTGTTGCTCCTCTACCAAGTGCAAGCGACTAACAATGTTTGTAGGCACATCGAATATTGGTTGTCCGTAGTAAGCTAGCCACAGACAACGTTGCATGGACACGTTTGACGTCGGTAGACTGATGTATGCATGATAGGAAAGATGTTGGAGGCCACGTCCAACGTCGAAAGATTGATATATGTATGTCACAAATGATTCTAGAAGGCCACGTCCGACGTCGACTGACCGATGTGTGAAGACTACAAAAGATAGTTGCATCCCAGGTTTGAAGTCGGCTTACTGTTATGTGCATGCAAAAGGCGATGTAGGAAGGCTACATTTGATATCGTCTAACCATTGTGCATGGGCCAAAGGCAATACAGGTGGGCCACATCCTACATCAGTTGTCTGTTTTGTGAAGGCCATAGGTGATGCAGTAAGGCAAGACTCGACGTTGGCTGAGCGATGTGCAGGCCAAAGAGATAGGGGAAGGCAATGCTTGATGTCTCATGACCTAAATTTGCAAGTCAAGAGTTATGTCAGAAGTGCACACTAATGACAGATGAGTGATGTAGACAAGCCAAGACAGATTTGGGAAGTCCATGGTCAAAGTCGGCTGGGCAATCTGCAGGCTATGACCAATGAGGAAAGCCCATGTCTGACGTTGACTGGCTGTTATGTGAAGGCCAAGGGCAATGGGGGATCTCAAAGACTAATGGTCGCTGAGTGATGCACACACGCTCCAACTTATGCAGACGGTCCATGCATGACGTTGGTTGAGTGTGTGCACAAGCTACGACTAATACGACAGTCCACAACCAATGTAGCCTTGACGATACCTCTTGACATTGGCCGATGTAAGTTCCCTGAAGCACACTAGGCTAGGCTGATTCTGCTTGTCGTTGGTCGATTTTGATGTCGCCATGCCGATGTGCACACGCCGCGTCTAAGTGTGTAGACATTGGATGATGCGTCCTCCCATTGGCCAACATCTCTTGCTCGAAGAGCAAAGGCCTTTGTTGATGATTCCTGACACTAGATGATGCAATCGTCTCCCAACCGGTACACACAGAACACGGTTAGTGCGTGTATGCTCTTGTCAATTTTATATTACATTATCCAACGTCGCATTCCAAATGCACACATGCCATGTCATATGTCTGTAGACCTTGGCTGAGGATGCTCCTTGTTTGCTGATGTCACATTCCCGAAGTGCACAAGCCTTTTCTTATAGTTCCTGCCTTGGTTGACGTCGATGTCACCCTGCCGATGCACATATTCCACGGGTTATCCGTGCATACTATGATGTCGCATCTCTTTGTCAGATGATGCTTCAAGATGTGCACAAACAACATTAGGTGGATGAAGATTTTGGCTTATGTTGTCTTTCGTTGGTCAACGTATCCTTTTCGATGCACGCATGCTCAAACTAATGTCACCTAGTTGATGCACACATGACACTTGATGTGCATGAAATCATTGTCCGCTGCAACATGCCATTGGCCGACGTCTCTTGCAAGATACACACATTCCACCTTTGTTCTTTCAAGCCTTGAATTAAGTCGCATGACATTGGACGACGTCACTTTCAAGATGCGCGGATGCCATGTCACATTCATGTACGACTTGGGTGACACTACCTCCCATTGGATGACATCAGTAGACCGATATGTGCAGGCTAGGATCGATGCGGCAGGCCATATCCGACGTCGACAAAGGGATCTGCATAGGTTATAGATGTTGTTGGGAGGCCACAATCGACGTCAGTATACCAATGTTTACAGGCTATCAATGATACTCTCAGACACCGTTCAACATCGGTAGACCGATATGTGTTGGACTTCGATGATGGTGTCAACCTACATCCAATGTCGGCTGACCATTGTGTGTATGCTGAAGGCAATGTGGGCACACCATGTCCCACGTTTGATGACCATTATGTTCAGGCAAAAATCATTGCAGGCAGGTCGTGCCCAACATCGATTGACATTTGTGTGCAGGGAAAAAGCGATGCAGGATGTCAATCCTCGATGTCGACAAACCGTTGTATAAAGGCAAAGGGAGATGGGGGTAGTACATGCTCTGCACTGACTGAGTGATGCGCACAATCCACAACCAATACTGTTAGTCCACACTCAATATTACACAGAACCGTGCACAAGCCACGGCTGATGCGGGAGGATAACGACTAATGACGCCTAGCCGATGCCAATTTTTGTTGGCCGACGTAGCTTTCCCTAAGAGTTCATGCCTTGGAAAAAGCTGTATGTTGTTGCCTGACGCTGATGTTGCCCAACCGATGCGGCCAAACAATGAATCATGTGTATAAGCCTTGGCTAATTCTGCATTCCATTGGCAAACGTCACTTGCCCAATGATCACTACAAATAGATGATGATGCCTTTCATTGGCCGACGTCATCATGGCGATGTGCACAAGACACAGATGATGCAGGCATTTTAAAAGCGATGTCATCTAAGAAATGTGTAGGTTACGACCGATGAGGGCAGCACATGTCTGACCTTGGCTGGCCATTGTATGCAGGCCAAGGGTGATGCGGGAAGGCCAAGACCAATTACCGGTGAGTGATATGCATAGACCTGAGCTGATTCGTACGTTCCATTCCCTACATTGGCTCTGAAATGTGCATATGCCTCGACCGATGTTGCAGTACAAGACCACTTTTATCTTTCAAATGCCATATAGATGAAGCTTGCTTGAAACACACATGCCTTGGATAATGATGTATGTTATTGGCCGACGCCAATGTCACCTTGTTGATGTCACAAGCCCCAACTATTGCATGAAGTCCTTGGTCGATGTTGCCTACCATTGGAAAATGTCACTTTCCTGAAGCACGCAAGCCTTGGCTTATGCTGCTTGACTTTAGCCAATGTAAATATTACCTAGTTGATGCATACCCACCAAAATTGATGTGTGTCTTTGGTGGTGCTGCATTCAATTGGCCAATGTCGCTTTCCAGATTCGCACATGTCATGTGAGATATATGCATCTTTGTTGATGCAGCCTTCAATTAGAAGACGTCATTAACCTTACAACCATAAGCCTTGGATTATGGTGCCATCCGTTGGCTGACGTTGATATCTCTGAGTCAATCCACATACAAAACAATTATGAGTCCAGTCCTTGGATGATGCAACGTGATATTGTATGACGTTACTTTCTATATGACTGAAGACCTTGTTTGATGCTGCCTGTCATTTACTAATGTCACCTGCACAATGCATGAGGCCACAACCTATTTCAACCCGTCGATGCACACACTCCATGATTGATGCTTGTAAACCTTAGTTGATGCATCCTGCCATTGGATTATTTCGCAGAGTCGATGCGCATATGCCACGATTGATGTATGGAGGACTTGTTTGTTGATGTGTGATATTGGCTAACGTCTCTTTCCCAAAGGTCACAAGCATTTCCTAATACCATCTGATGTTGGTCGATTAAATTGTCTCCCAGGCATTGCACACAAGCCTTGATCGATACATCCAGGCCTGGCTTATGTTGCATTCCATTAGCGAATGTCGCTTGCGTAATGTGCACATGCCATGCAATATGCTTGCAAGCGTTCTCTAATGCTTCCTACCATTTCTTGACGTCTCTTTCCCTAAGCACACAAGCCTTTGCTGAGGGTGTTGCCATTGGCCGACGTTAATGTCGCTCAGCCAATGCACGCACTCCACATGTATTGCGTGCATGCCTTTGATGATGATGCATGACTTTGTCGGACCTCTCTTTCGAGATATGAGCAAACCACATTAGATGTGTAAAGACCTTAGCTGTTGCTGCCTGCAATTATCCAACATCGCTTGACTGATGTGTGCAGGATCTTGATGAAGCTTGTCATGACCTGCAAGTACACCATAGATGTTAGGGTATCCTTGTGTCGTCACATGGCAAATGAGACTTCAAAAAGTCTCAACTAAGCATCTCATATCATTCATTGCATAATAAACATACTAAAGTAGGTGAAAATTCAAATCTTTCTTCACACACGAAGAACTCCTTCACAAACAATACACAAGAGGAAGACTTTCATTTAAAACATTAAATCTTTACAATATCTACTTGAACCATCTAAGCTTTAGAGTATACAACACTTGGGACTAATCCCATACAAGACAATAAAATAAAGTCTATGACAGAAGGGACATGTGGATATTATCCTCGAATTGATGAGGACTCACCAAAACTTCAGCTTCAAGCCTTAGATACCTATCCATCCTCCATGGCACATCAAGACTTCCAATTCCCTACACTTTTGTCTAAACGGGAAGAAAAGGGGTTAGCACATTAGATGTAATAAGTATGGAAGCCATGCAAAAACCATGAAAAAGGGACATTTATTAAACAACATGCTTTTCATGTATTTCAATGAAAACATAATAATATAAACATAAGAATAACATTTAACAACTCATAAAATACATAAGAAATCATTTAAGAGAAAAGTCACATTTTAATAAATTTTACTGTGAGTTTACTTCACTGTACAATTAGCTAACTTCAGTGTTATAGTAATGTTTCATTCAGTTCACTTGGAATACCATGTAGCATATAAGTCCCTCACTAGAAGCTATCCCAAGAATCTCTTATGTAATACAAAGATATACAGCCCGTACACCCTCATTAAGCCCACCGAAATGATCCTTAAGATAACCCATAATGAGATCAACATACACTTACAAGACATAAATCATATGAACATGAGATCCTCCTACCCAAGGTGAGTTCCAAGGTTCACTTGAGTGAGTTATGAAGCGACCGCCCATACAATCCATTACACACACACTTAAGAGATCCGATAGACTACCCAAGATCGAATCATTCTCACTTAACACCTTATCATATAGATTATATGACATTCTCCTTACAAAGGCTATCAAAAGGCTTACTTAAGTAAATTCAAGAAGATAACGTCCATAGTAACCTCTTCAAGATTACCTAAGTGATCCTTAAGACTACCTAAGGCTTGGATCATGTCTTTATAAAAACCAACTTCCCTAATTGGAGTCATTCGTAAGACTTATCTAGGTAAGATAACAAGTGACCATTCCTATGGGCCCTTCACACCTTTACTAGACAACCCTTAATTACTCTAGATAAGTACTACTTCATTTAACATACTTTCTTAGATTAAATAATTACGTTCATCAGTTCATTTAAGTCTCGTTCATCAAATGAAAAACATTTAAGTAATGGTCTCGGACAAGACCTAGGGACTCTCACTAACACCTTCAAAGCCTATTGTGCAATGTCTAGATAGCGTCCCATACCACTACCTAAACTTCATAGAACTTCTCTAGTGCTAGTAAGTATCCCATTTGATGAGAATAGGCAATAACCAACATAGACCATGGTAGAAATTCAAGGAATCCTGAGTTTTAACCTACTCCGATAAGGGTGTTCTACTTTACAAGGGTAGAACTAGGACACATCACATGTAGGCAAATGATTAAGGAATATGAAAGGCATACTTTGTAATCTAGAATCATACTTAACTATAACAACTCCCCTTAACATATTCACTCAGTTCTAGCCTTCGTTTTGATAGAGTAATTCACATTAAAGGTTCACATAAGAGGGTTCCATAACAAGTTCATAACCCAATCCCATTTACCATACCAGAGAAAGGTCCACTAGGGCTACTTCACAATTGCGACAAGAAGCTCATTATGACTTTGCTAAGGTTTGATATGATGTAATTCCAGACAATAAACCTTAAGTCCATAATTACTTTACTTGAAGGATACCGATAAGGTTTTCGACTTCAACATACATTACCTTACCACTAGGTTTAAGGTTTCACATAAAAGACCATCTTACAATAATTCAAGGTCACATATATTTCATACATTCAATACTAAGAGACTATAGTATCCTAATTCAAGGCATCACATATTGATATTCATACAAGCATCAAGTAAGAGACACAAGTCCACCAAGACAAGACACCACATACTTCACCTCAACACATATTATTAATCATTCTACAAACACATAGGAATAACCATTATCATCTTTAAGTCATCCTACACACTACCATATCATTATCAATAACTATAATAGACTCATATAGTCAAGTAGGTACAACCATGCATCAACCCTAACACTACACATAGAAGCATATAGTCATAGTTTACATGATTTCATAACATTAATAGAAAGAACATATACTTTCACATTGCTTCACAAATAGATAGATATACTCATACTTCACATAAAGCAACTATACAAAACATCATAGTACTTCAAGTAGTGCCGACAAGGCCCATCAATTCACATAGCTCCACCACCATAAGTGGACTATACCAATCACAATGTAATTGAATACTGATGAACATAAAATAAAAGTAATTAGGTAACCCTACCCACTCCATCTTACCACTTAAATTTTAATGATAAACATCCAATTCAATATCATAAGGCCCTTACCCAAGGCCATAACCAACAAATCACTACAATTACATCAAAAATCAATGTAACTAGGTCAATTACTTACATAATAATCAATTTAATACAACCTAGATATCAATGGAATATAATTATTGCATCATTAAATAGATCATAGAAAAATACATTAAAAATCATAAGCCTTAAGTCAATATCAATTCAATAAGTCTTACATTCAATATATCTAAGAATATTCAATACAGAACTGATCAAATTGAAACATCCTATAAACCAATTAACAATAATCTATGCATGAATCAAAAGTCCATAGCAATCTACATATGAATTCATCAATCTCAAAGCATGATCACATAACCCATAATTTAGTCAAATTGAGAGATTTGTGAATTCCAAGGGTTCATAGAGAATTTCATTGGAATACATCAATTATACATCAATTTAATCATATAAAAATGTTTGAAAAACATTTATGCAAGAACCCAAGACATAGAGTAGAAATTAGACTTTTTAATCTTTTTGAAATCTTTGAAAATCATCTTAGGAAATGGACATAAGGTGATAGAAAATCTTATATAAATAACTATCATACCTTATTTGAAGAATACAAAGATAATTGAAGAATAAATCCATTGAAGACCTATCTTCAAGCTCCATCTTCACTTTTAACTCACATGGAGGTTTTGGAGGAACTTTTGGAGGGAATATGTTTTGATTTAGGTGTTAGGGTTATAATAAATGTTTAATGACTTATATACTTTTAATATAATCATAAAAACTCCAAAAAACCGTCCACCGACTTATAGGGTATTGGGGTGAATTTACAACCTCACCCCTCAACTTAATAAAAAAAGCTGGCAAAAAACACACTGACCCATCGACGGATGCATTAATGGGACGTGGTCTCACCCATGTCCTATATATGAGGGTCTCGTGGGTTGATTCAGAGAATCCTCAATATGAAGGAAACTTGGATCCATAGAAGAGACCCATCGACAGATCGATTCCTAGTCGACCTGTTGTTGTTTGGGTCGTCATTTCGCCATTGCCTAGCAGTGTTGAGCTCGAAGGTTGGGGTCCTCCTTTAGAGCCCCTTGCGGGTCCTGCATGGATTCGTGACCATATATTTCAACCTAAAATGTGTTCGTATAAGAGTTTAGCACCTACCACATGAGTTTCATCCAAAATAAACATGTAAAACTCGATAAAACATACATAGACACACCATGTCATTTCAAAGCAAGTCTTTCAAACGTTATGGATTTTCTTGGAACTTTAATCTCCAAACTTCACGGAACTTTACACACTTCCTATATACACTATAATAACTCATTAAAGTACAATATAAGATCATTCATCACACATAAAAACATAAAACCACACATGAGGCACATAGGTAACTTAGTCGTTGAGAGTCTTGGTCGTTCCTTGACGTTAGACTTTTAATGCACCTAAACTCTTAGACACTGCCCCCAACCCACATTATTTACCATTTTAGAACCTTATACAATCACGATAACAATGTTACGCTCCATCTTTACCTAGGTCATTTTTGGGGTCTTACAACACTGGCAAGAAATGTTTGACGTCAACAGCCGATCTCTTGACGATGCAGGCAGCCCACATTTGACGTTGAGTGAGAGTTGTGCGCTAGAAAAAGGTGATAGAGGAAGGAAATGCTCAATGTCTCCTTATTGTTTGTTGTAGGCCAAGGGTGATGTAGGAAATGCATGCCCGACAATATCTTAGCGACTTGCGCAAGGCACAATCTATGTATGCACTCAACGGATGACATTGATTGAGCAATGTGAAGGATACAAACGATGCTAGAAGCCCACGTATGACATTAGCCGGCCGTTGTTTGAAGGAAAATGGCAACAAAATAAGGCAAAGTGTAGTACCATTGGGTGATGTGCATAGGACATGGGTGATGTGGATGGTCAACTCCTTATTTCACCCTAGTAATGGGTACATGCTTGGACTAATGCGATAGTCCACATCTAGTGTGTCCTAGACGATGCCTCTTTTAATTGACTTATGTGGTTTAGTCAATATGCATAAGACACATCCAATGTTTCCTTGTGGATGCTCTAAGACCATGGCATAAGTGGTCTAATTGATGTGCACAAGACACATCTGATGCTTGCACTCTTTGGCAGATATTGCATGTCACTGGCCGAAGTCACTTTCCAGATGTACACATGCCATGTCCTTGCATGCAGGCCTTTGCTGATGTCGCATACCTTTGGCCAACGTTGCTTGGAAATACACACATTCCTCATCCATGCATTCTGACCTTGGCTGAAGTTACATGCTATTGGCCGAAGTCTTTTGCTAGATACGCACATGCCATGACAAATGCATGCAGTCCTCGGCTGATTAAGCCTGTCATTGGCCGATATCTTCAGAATGATGTGTGTAAGCTACAGATGATGTTGAAAGGTCATATCCAATGTTAGCAGACCAATTTTTACAGGCTACACACGATTGTGGCAAGCCATCTTGGATGTCCTCAAATAAATGTGTGCAGGCTACGGAGGATGTTGTCGGGCAATGTTTGACGTTGGCAAATTTATATGGGTAGGATGAAGATGAGGTTGGTAACCCACGTCCGATGTTAGCTGACTTGTGTGTAGGCCAAAGTCAATTCGAGCAAACTACGTTAGACGATGGCTGGCTATGTTGTGCATTCCAATGGTGATGTGGGAACGCCACGCCCGACATTGACTAACCATTGTGTGCAAGCCAAAGGCAATGTAGGTAGGCAAAGCCCGACGTAGGCTGACAATAGTGTGCAGGGAAAAGGCGATGCAAGCAGGCCACGTCGACATCGATTTTCCATTATGTGCATGCCAAAACCGATGCGAGAAGGTTACATCGAATATTAATTTACTGTTGTGAAAGCCAAAGGTAAACCGGGAAGGTGACGGTTGATGTCGATGGACTATTGTGTAGGACAAAGGAGATAGGGGCAAAAAAGTCCCGATGTCGTCTAATAAATGTGTAGGCCAAATTTTATGGGGGAAAGCAATGGCTTATGTCTCATGGCTATTGTTTGCATGCCAAGGACGATAGGCAATGACTAAGCGATTTCCACAAACCATATCCCTAACGGGTATTTCATTGACGATATTGAGTGAGAAATGTGCATGTTACGGTGGATACGGGTTGCCCACGTTCGACATCAGTTGGTCATTGTCTATAGAACATGGTAAATGGGGGAAGGACATGCCCGACGACCACCTAGTTGTGTGCATAGGCCACGGCCGATGCGGCTAGTCCATGCCTGACGTCTCTTAAGTGATATGCACATGTCATGGTCATGAAAGTCTACAACAAATGACTCTTGGACAATACTCGTTATTGTTAGTGGATGTCGCTTGCTCGAAGAAGATAGGGCCTTGATGATGCTTCGAGCCGTTGGACGACGCCAATATTGCCCTACTGACATGGGACAACTTATGTTGCCTGCAGTTGTGCAATGCCGCTTGCGTGGTCGTCCAACAGATTCACACACGCTCTTTCAATGCGTGCAGGGCTTGGCTAATGTTTCGTTCCATTGGCCAACATTTCTTTCCAGATAAGCACATGCCATGTTAGATGTGTTTAGGCCTTGGCTAATGTTGTCTGCCATTATACAACGTCTCTTTCCCTAAGCAGACAAAAATTTAATAATGGTGCCTTCTATTTCCGATGTCGATGTCATCAAGCCGATTCACACACACCATGGGTTATGTGCATGCCTTTGATGACGTTGTATTCCTTTGTCCGAAGAATCTTGCCAGATTTGCACAAACCACGTCTGATGCGTGAAGAGATCAACTGATGATGTCTATCCTTGGCCGACGTCTCTTGTCCAATGCATATAGGCCACGACTAATGTCGCCCAGAGTATGCACACACACCATGGCTAATGCATACAAGAATTGAATGATTCTTCCTGCCATTAGTCGATGTCTCCTAGCCAATGCGTGCATTCCACGATTGATGACTCCGAGTTTTTGCACACAGTCCATAACTGATGCATTCAATTTTTTGCTATTATTACTTTCCAATGGCGGATATCTCTTGGTTGATGCGCGCAAGTTACAACTGATGATGCCTAGCCTATACTCTTAGACCATGGTTATAGTTACCTAACAGATGTGCACACGATATGGATGATGTATGCACGCCTTGGCTAATGTTGCATTCCCTTCGACGACCTCTTTTCCAAGATCCGCACAAGCCTAGTCTGTGCGTGGAGGCCCTCGCCAAAGTTTCATACCATTGGCTGACGTCACTTGCTAGATGAGCACATGCCACGTTTAATGCGTGCAGTCCAATTAGCTTGTCCTTGGAAAACATCTATACACCCATGTGTGTAAGCTAAGGACAATGCTGGAAATCCACATCTGGTTTTGGCACATCGATGTGTAGATGCTACAGACGATGCTTGCAGTCCACGTTTGATGTTTGTAAAGCGATGTATGAAGGCTACGGAAGATGGTGTCATGCCACATTTGACGTTGCCAGACTGATTTCTTTGGTCTTTAGATGATTTGGCAGCGCATGTCCAACATCAGCTGACCATTTTGTTCAGCCCAAAGGCTGTTCGAGCAGACTATGTCTGACGTCGGATGACCATTGTGTGCAGAGCAAAGGTGATGCAGCATGGAATATCTGATGTCGGCATACTGCCGTGTGTAGACCGAGAGCAATTTGAGCATTCCACGCTCGACAATGACTAAGTGATGTGCACAAACCACGGCCGATATGGGAAGTCCACAGCAAACGTCAACCATTCGATTTGAATAGGGCACAACTAATGCGTGCATGTCTTGGTTGATGCTGCATGCCATTGGTAGACGTCACTTACAAGATTTGTACATGCCAATTCGTGCATGCAGGCCTTTTTTGATGAAGCATTCTATTGATCGACAATTCTTTCAAGATATGCACATTCCACGGCCATGTGTGCAGGCCTTGTTAAAGGTGCATGAAATTGGCTTACGTCGTTTACAAGATGTGCACATGCCACACTAGATGTGTGGAGTCCTTGGCAGATGTTGTATGTAGGGAAAGTTAGATTCTAGCATTACACACACAACAAGGACATATAGATGTGAAAAAATAATGACCGATGCGGGCAGTCCACTACTAATATCGACTAACAGATGTGCACTAGCCACACAAATGCGGGCGGTCCACCAGCAATATCAGCATACCATTGTCACTTTCTGTTTGCTGACGTCATTTTCCAAAATCACACAGGTCTTGGTTTATGGTACATGTCGTTGCCCAATCTCGATATTGCGCAGTAGATATGCACACGCTATGATATATGCCTGTAGGCCTTTGCTTATGCTGCGTTTCGTTGAATGACGTTGCTTGCCCGATATCCACATAACAAATTTGATGTGTAGTACCTTTGGAGCTTTTGATTTCGTGGCGTGAATTTTGACTTTGAAGAGTAGACGTCATTTTTTTCAAAGATTCATAATGAACATGTACAATCCAAATATGCACGTTTGAAGGTACAAACACACACTAACAACCCGAATATGCACATTCGAAGGTACGTACACATATTAACTTCAAAAAATAACTTTTTCATATATAAAAATAGGTTTCAACCTTTTTTTTTTAGTTTTTTCAATTATTTCCAAAATGACTAATTGGTAAATAAAACACATGAAAATATGAAAAATTATAAAAATAACGCTAAAAATTTACAAATAAATATAGTACTCTTAAATGCAATAATTTAATTATATTTAATTTTTATTTTGTTCGATAAACCTAGAAAATGAGTTATTTATGGATAAAACTAGGAAAAATATGAAAAAATATAAAATTCACACCAAAAATTCACAAATAAATATAGTTACCGTACATTCATCTTTTTCAAAAAAAGTTTAATTATTATTTTTGTTTGGTAATTCCGTAAATTGGGTAATTCATAAATCAAAATATGCAAAAACATAAAAAATTAATTCCAAAAATCAAAAAAAAATTAGTAACCTCAAATTCAGCTATTTCAACACTTTTTCAAAATTGTTATTTTTGTTCTATAATCCCGAAAAATATGTAATTTATTGATTAAAAATACGAAAAATTTTAAAAATATAAAACATGAACACAAATGATTCCCAAATAAACACAGTAACATTGAATCCAACACTTTCAACATTGTTTTTCTTTTTATTTTAGTTCGATAATCCCTAAAATGGGAAATTCGGGAAAAAATATTCACTAAAATTATTTTTTTAAATATCAAAATTAATGCAAAAAATTCAAAATCATATATAGCAACCATAAAATCAACAATTTAAAAAATTTTTTTAAGTGTTTAATTTTATACGGTAAATCTTGAAAAAGGGTAATTCATTGATAAAAATAGGAAAAGTATAAAATTAACATAAAAAATTCACAAATAAAGATAGTAACCTTAAAAAAAATTCAACAATTTTTTTATAATTATTTTTGTTCAGTAAATCTTGAAATTGGGTAATTTAGTAATAAAAATACAGAAGACATAAAAAATTATAAAATTAATGCCAAAAATTAACAAATAAATGTTGTTGGATGTTGCTTGTCTAACAAGTGCATCCACAAATGATGCTGGTGGGAAAGTCGAACCATCTTATCAAAGTGTGCAAGCCACAGAGGATGTGCTAGGTCACGCCTGATGTCAGCAAACGGATATGTGTTGGCTAGAAACAATGTTTGCTGGCCACATGTGACTTCCGCAGATCAATGTGTGCAGCCTATGGACAATCATAGCATACACGCCCAGTATCGAGTGACCAATGTGGTGCAGGCTAGAGAAGATAGGTAAAACTCAAGTCCAATGTCGGCTGACTGTTGTATGCAGGCCAAAAGGGGATATAGTCAAGACATATCTAACATTGGTAGACCATTGTGTGCAGGCTAAAGGCAATGTGGGAAGGCAAAGTCCAATGTCAAAATATCATTGTGTGCAGGCCTAAAGAGAAGCGGGAAAGCCAAGCCTGACGTCCGCTGAGATTTTTTTCCAGCGAAAACGCAATGGGCGCAAGCAACACCTGATGTCGTCTAACCGTTGTTTGTAGGACAACGGCGATGCTGCAAGTCCATTCTTGATGAGGTTTAAGTTCTGTTCAAAATCCACGACATATTTTGGAATTCCACAACTAATGTCGGTTAGCAATAAGCAGGGTACCACAGATGCAAGTTGCACATGTCCTATGTTATCTGGTACTTGTATGCAGGGCACGGGCGATGTTGGAATGACGAATTGACAATCGTTTAGTGATACGAAAATGCCACGGCTTATGCGGTAGTCCACCACCAATATTTATCCATTCGATGATGCTACTTGTCGTTCGTCGATATCCCTTGCCTGAAGAAAACTAGGCTTTGCTGATCCTGCCTTTCGTTGGTTGACATCATCACGCATCATACGTGTAGGAATTGGTTGATAGTTTATTCCGTTTGGGCAACGTCACTTTCCCAAAGAATAGAGGGCTTGGCTTACATTGCTTGAGGATGGACGATGCATATTTCTCCCAAATAAATTAAACACGCCATGAGCGACGCATGCAGGACCGAGTAGATCTTACATTTCATTGCCAAACATGGCTTTCCAGATGTGCACATGCCATGTTAGATGTGTGTAGGCCTTGGATGACGAAGGTTGACATTAATCGATGTTGCTTTCCCGAAGAACAGAAGCTTTGGATTATGGTTTTTTCCATCGCCGATTGTCTATGTCATCGAGATGACGCACACACGCCACGTATTATGTCTGCATGCCTTGGAAGATGCTACATGTTGTTGTCTTATGCCACTTGCCAGAGCACATAAAATACGTTAGATCCGTGTAGACCTTCACTAGTACTGCTTGTTGTTGTCAACGTCGCCTTATCGATACGTGAAGGCTTAGAACAACGTTGCCCGATCGATGTGCCCATGCCACAGTTGATGCGTGAAAGCCTTTGTTGATGTTGCCTTCCGTTGATCGATGCTTCCTAGGTGATACGTGAAGGTCACACAAAATGTCTCTGAGTCGATGCCCACATGTCACAAGTGATGCATCCAGACCTTGGCTATTGCTTCTAGTCGTTAGTTGATGTCACTTTGCTGATGCATGTAGCTCACATGCGATGTCGCAGAACCGATTTTCTCACAATAGTTGAAGTCACCCAGTCGATGTGCACATGACACGATCGAATCATGCAAGCCTTGGGTGATGTTGCAAGTCCTTGGCAATGTCTATTGCAAGTTGCGCACATGTCACATCATATGCATGCATGACATGGCTGTTTCAACTTGCCGTTGTCTTGCATCAGCAGACCAATTTATGCAGTCTACCGATGATTTTTGGCAGGCAACATCTGATGTTGGAACTGTCACAACCCGCATGTATACCCTAGAACTCGGGGAACTCTTAGGTCACTATATGGCGTTCTTGACCTCTCGGAGGTCTTGTACAAGCCCTTGAACATCATTCATTGGATATATATGAAACATACACGGAATTAAAACTTTTCTGTCAAAACGAATGTGGAAGCAATTTCATAAAATATCTAACATATGTCTCAAAAACCATCTATCGAATCATGAGTACAGTAGTCTTGGGTCACAACCCATAAATGTCTAACATAGAAAGGAACTTAAAAGACAACATAGTGGTGGTGTCCTCATAAGCTATGATGACTCACCAATATTCTTTCCTTGCAAGCCTTTAAACTATGTCCTTGGAAGCCAATAAACCTTCTCAAGACTCTACATTGGATTAGAATGTAGGCACAAATATCCGTTAGTACGACATTTAGTTTAGTATGGAAACTATCATACAAAATATAAGATATCTCAAAGGGTTAGTGATTGATAGACATAATAATAAGAGATAAAGGCATAAGCATAACATGAATAACATAAGCATAATAAAGAATTATAAAGTCATATAAGATTTCATGCTTAAATCATTATCTTCCTTACTCAAAATGAACTACTCACAAGCAACCTCCAAGTATACTTAGTGCAAGGCTAAGGTAGCATCATATACTACCACCAAAGCTAAGTACATCTCTTTGGTCATTCATGATCATAAACAACTTTAATAATTAAGACCTATGTTTATCATATTATATGACAAATATTCCCTTAGGATACCCCTATGTGTACTTGCGCAATGCATGTGAAACATACCATTCTACTTTACACACTAAGGATAACTTGAAGTCACCCTATCTTGCTTCATGTAATCTAGGAGTCTCTGATCGACCTACTTCATACTAAAAAGTACTATACCCTTATGATTTCCTCAAAACATGCTTGTGCAATGTACATAAGGCAGTCCTTACTACCTCACATACTAAGCCTATCTTGAAGTTATTCTTAACATGTTCATCCTCATAGCCTTACCATTACTTAACTTCATTTATTAGGATTTTGTCATCTTTAGTCTACTTACTATAAAAGGTAACTCTCGTCCAATCCTACCTTCAATCTCTTCTTTATTATTGACTCTAGGTTATACCTTGTGTAATGCAATTATAATGCCCCATAACACCACTCAATCAAGATACTACCTTTCGATCCTTTTCTATTACTTCTTACCTAGGAGCCTGGCCTCTATCTTTATCTTTTCAACCCCTATGAGATACTTCTTTAAGCATGTCAAAGTTACTCAATCATAATTACCCGACGACATAGTTTTTAAGGTATGTCTTGATCACTTAATAATCATTAAAACTACGAGATACCCGCTGGGTATGTCTGAGTTCATTCATACATTATGAACACTACGAGATATCCCTTGTACATGTCTAAGTTAATTCATACATTATGAACACAACAAGATACCCATTGGGAATGTCTAAGTTCATTCTTTGCTTTGAACAATACAAGATGCTTCTCAAGCACGTCTAAGTTCATAGGATATGGAGATCTCTACTAGGATACCTTTACTCTACTATGTGAAGGACTCCTGCCTCATGAGACCTACTTGGATAGTCCTCACAACTACTAGGTAAGGCTCTCATTTTGACTTGGAGTCAGGACCCTTTCTAGACCATATATCTCACTTTGCATATCCACTTGGAGTCAAGCATATACTCCAAGGTTTACTTGACAAGCCTTGCTCATACTTCTCTCATGGAGGGATGTCCTAGACAATCTCTCCACGCTTGCCTAAATTCTATCACATTCAATCAATCATCCTACATCTAAAACAAACACAACCATCCTAAGGTTCCTTATTCATCAATTCATTCTATCTTCGGTCATAGGTAGATTATAGGTTATTCTAGCCTTAGCTCTCTTCTCACATTCTTCAGTACTAGGTGAATATAGCCGTTCATACTTTAGGGTTAAATCCAATCAAGACTAATCCAATTCATCAAACCTAGTCCAATTAATGCTTAATGATTCAATCATGATCAATTGATATAGAATGTAATTCAAGTTAAGAAGAATCAACACAAAACCTTCATCAAGACTCTAATGGCCTAAGGTCACTATGTTCACCCTCATACTCAATTATAATATACTCAATTATCATAATTTACCATAAAACTCCATAAAAATAGTATATAATAATCATATAAATATCATTGAATGCGACCCGCTAGTTGAGATAATAATCAAGCCTTATCCATAATGCAATTACAACCATCACTAGATTGAGGTTGTTTGGATTCACAATTTAAGGGAAACTAGGGGGGCTTCATGGATGGAAGAATCCATGAATGAATAATCTTCAAATACATTAGATTAGAGCCTTCATATTATCTTTAATCCTTGGATAAATCATCTTAAATTGTTGCTCCCAATTCTTCTTCTTCTTTTCCAGTGGTGTTCTGGAGAGTGCTAATGTGAGAGAGATGTTTTGATTTGGAGTATAGAGTCTAAGGTTGTGTTTTATTGTTTATATAGTCATAAAACTCCTAAAAATACCTAAAATAAAAGCCCATGCATTTATTTAGACGTGGGGTGAATTAGGTAATTCATCCCTTCACTTAAAGTGAATTGCAGGACTACATCGACGTGGCGTCAACCAGACGAAGGGCCGTACTTGCAAGCCGTCATCTTTGTCAGAGACTTCTCCAAGGTGCCCCAACCAATGAATCCCATTGATGGGGCATCGACCAACCTACGAGGCTTTGATTGCCTCGTTGATTGACACTGCCTAAGCAGTGTCTAGGCCATGGTTGCGCTCCTCTTTGAGGGCCTTTTCGGAGCTTTCTTGAAGTGGTGCCTAGAATTTTCATGATCAAATACGTCCTTCTAGGTTTTTTGACCCTTCCTATCAATTTGAGATCCAAAAACAACGTAAAACCTCACAAAATATACTAAGGACGCCAATACGTGTTAAGGTTGTCTTTGAAATGTCACTAGACGTTCTAAGACGTTTCACCTCAAAACTCTCTCAAACTCTATATACTGACTATTCTCCCCATAATTAGCAATTTTAAGACCATATAAACCCATGACACACATGTTAGGATCTATTTTGACCTAATTCATTTTGAGTCCTTATAGGCAGACCGATGTGTAAAAGCTACGGACGATGTATGGAGGCCATGTTTGACATTGACAGACTGTTGAGTGCACTATACGGATGATTTTGTAAAGAACCATTGGACGCAGTCATGCCATGATCGACCTTGATTGACGAGTGTGTGCAGGTCAAAGATGATGCAGGAAAGCAACGTATGATGTCAGCTGACCATTATATGCAAGCAGATACTGTTACGGGTACTCAACGCCTGACAATGACTGAGCAATATGCAGAAGCCACAACTTATGCGGGCAGTACATAATCAATATCGGCTGAGCGACGTGCACAATCCATGACCGATGTGGGTAGTCAATGACTAATATCGCCTGAATGATGCTACTTGTCGTTGGCCTATGTCATTTGCCCGAAGCGTACATTCCTTGAGAGATACTTCATATCATTAGACGACGCCGATGACATCCTGTCGATGCACACACACCAAGGCTCATGCATTTAGGCCTTGGCTGATGTTTTCTATTATTTTCCGACATCACTTGCGAGATTCAAACTAGCGATGGGTGATGTTGCCTTCCATTGGCCACCCCTAAATTTGTATTTCCCAAGCACAATTAATACAGGCATAAAAGTCGGCTGAAACTGTGAAGAAAATAGCCGATGCATGCAGTTGATGTCCGACATTAGCTGGGCGTTATATGAAGGCAAGGGTGATGCAGGAAGACCAAGCTCGATGAACATTAAGTGATGTGCAAAGGCCACGGCTGATGCGAAAAGTACACGCCTAATGTTGGCTGAGCATTGTGCATTTTCCACGATCAATATGACAGTGAACAACCAATATCGTCTGCCGATGACGCTTGTCATTGTCTGACGATGCTTACTACAAGCACACACTCCCTGGCTGAAGGTGCCTATCATTTCCATATGCTAATGTACCGTTGATAATGTGTTCACACCACGACTGAGGCGTGGAATCCTAGGATGATGCTTCTTACCATTGGCCAACGTCACTTACCCAAAGTGCACATGCCTTTGCTGACATTGCCTGATGTTAGCCAATTCAAATGTAGCCCAGACGATGCACACAAGCGACAACCGATGTGTACAAGCCTTTGTTGATACAACATTCCATTGGAAAGTGTCGCTTTCTACATGTCTACTAGTCATGTATGATGCGTGCACGCCTTGAATAATGATGCCTCTCGTTACCGACATCATTTGCCCCAAGTCCAAAAGTGCTGGCTGATGGTGACAACCTTTGGCTGAATTCAATATCGCAGTCGATATACACAAGCCACAGGTTATGCACCCATGTCTTTGATGATGTTGCATGATATTGTCTGATGTCACTTTCAAGATGTGCACAAAATAAATCTAATGCATGAAGACATTGACTGAAGTTGCATGTCATAGCCGATGTCGCCTGGATGATGTATGTAGGCCACGACCGATGTTCAAGTCGTCGATGGTCTGTCTTTCTGCGCAACTTCACTGTAATATTAGGGGTGTAGTTGTATATTCAACCCACTTCCAAATAATTCTTTGGGAGGTTACTAAAGGGCCTTTTGGGTATTTTAAACATGTTTATCAACCTTTAAAACTTATAAGAATTCATTTTTTAAAATCAAAATCCAAAATCCGTTAGAGTGAGAGGAGAAGATGTACCAAAAATGGCCTTTCAGACTATATATGGGCACTATATGTTCTTGGTAATGTATTTCGGTCTCACTAATGCTCCGACGGCGTTTATGCACCTAATGAACAGGGTGTTTGAAAATTAGCTGTATTCGTTTGTCATTGTCTTCGTTGACGATATTTTGGTATATTTGAAGAATGAGAGTGATCATATGGGTCATTTGAGGGTAGTATTGCAAACCCTTAAGGAATATAAATTGTTTGCCAAATATTGCAAGTGTGAGTTTTGGTTGAGGTCGGTGGCATTTCTTGGGCAAATCATCTCTAGTGAAGGATTTGAGGTAGAACCAAGGAAAACAGAGGCGCTGAACAATTTGCCTAGACCATTGACTTCAACCTACATTAGGAGTTTCTAGGGTCTAGCGGTTTATTACCGGAGGTTCGTGGATGATTTTGTGTCCATTAAATCTCCCTTGACTACTTCGACCCAAAACTATAAGAAATTTGAATGGTAGGAGGTATGTGAGCAAAAATTCCAATTGTTGAAATATAGGCTTACTCCTGCTCCGGTGTTGACCTGACTGGAGGGTACAAAGGGGATTGATGTGTATTGTGATGCATCTCGTGTGGGTTTAGGGTGTGTGCTTACGCAACATGCGAAGGTGATAGCCTATTCTTCTAACAAACTTAAGGTACATGAGAGAAGCTATCCCAATCATGACGAAGAGTTAGCAGCCATGGTGTTTTCCTTGAAAATGTGGAGGCATTACTTGTACGGTGTACATGTTGATGTCTTTACCGACCATAATACTCTCCAATATGTGTTTACCCAAAAAGAGTTTAACCTCTCGCAAAGAAGATGTTTAGTTTTTTTTAAAGATTACGATATGAGTATCCTCTATCACCATGATATGGGGATGGTATTTTAAGGTTCCAAGGTAGACTATGTGTTCCAAATATAGGTGGTTTGTGGGATCAGATCCATGAGGAAGCCCATGGGTCCCGCTACTCTATTCATCCGAGTTCAATGAAAATATACCATGACCTAAGGGAGATATATTGTTGGGAAGGTTTGCAGAAGGACATAGCAGAGTTTATCGTTAAGTGACCAAATTGCCTACAGGTAAAAGCCAAACATCAAAAGTCGGGTGGCTTACTACAGGAGATCCAAATTCCTACTTGGAAGTGGGAGGACATCAATGTGGACTTTGTAGTGGGTTTTCCTTGGACTCAAAAGTAATATGATTCCATATGGGTGGTTTCGGATAGGATGACTAAGTCCGCTTGCTTTATTCCCGTCAAGTCTACTTATTTTGCAGAAGATTATGCTAGGATCTTCATAGATCAGATTTTGTGTCGCCATGGTATTCCATTTTCCATCATATCGGACCGGGGTGCATAATTCACATTTATGTTTTTGAGGTCATTCCAAATAGGGTTGGGTACTAAGGTGAAGTTTAGTATCGCTTTTCATCCTCAAACGGATGGTCAAGCGGAACATACTATACTTGAGGATATTCTTAGGTCTAGCATTATTGATTTTAAATGGAATTGGGATAAATATTTACCTTTGGTGGAGTTTGCTTATAATAATAGTTTTCATTCATCCATTTCCATGTCCCTATAAAGCCTTTTATGGTAGGAGGTGTAGGTCAAATATTGGATGGTTTGAAGTGGGTGAGTCTTCACTTCTTTGTCCCTATTTGGTTCATAAAACTTTGGAAAAGGTTCATGTCATAAGGAACCGGTTGAAAATAGCCTATTGTCGGCAAAAGTCTTCTCGCGATCATAGGAGAAAGGATTTGGAGTTTAAAGAAGGTGATAAGGTGTATTTGAAAATTTCACCAATGAAAGGGGTGGTTAGATTTTGCAAGAAAGGGAATTTGGGTTCTCTTTATGTGGGTCCCTATGAAATCTTACAAGGGGTTGGTAAGATTGCCTGTGAATTGAAACTCCCTAGTAAATTGGCTTCGGTTCATCCAGTTTTCCATGATTCTATGTTAAAGAAGTTTATTGGCGATCCTGAGTGCGTTCTTCCTATTGAGGGTTTTGGTGTCAAGGATAACCTCTCTTATGAGGAAGTTCCATTTCAAAATCTTGATAGGCAAGTCGAGAAGTTATAAAATAAAGAGGTGGTTTCGGTAAAGGTGTTATGGAAGAATCACTTAGTTGAGGGTGCAACATGGGAGGCCTAGGACAACATGAAGTCCCGTTACCCTCATTTTTTTGACAATTAAGGTTAATCATTCTTTTTAATTATATAAATATGACTAAGAATTGGAGTTTCATGATTTATAGTGAAATCTTGCAAAAATTTGCATTTTGAAAGTAGAATTACAGTGAAGTTAGAGTGAGTTTGGTACCTAAAACATGAGTTTTTGCCTCTTTTTTTTATTTGAGTTATATTGTGTATTTTGGCATGGTGAGTCTTAGTAAAACGTTATGTGACCTATTGATAAGTTGAACTTGTGCGAACTGACTCATGTAATGTATTTTGAGCTCATCTGTGTTGTGAGTAGGAAATACCTCATGATGAAGTGTTTGAGCCTTATGTGTGGTAATTGGAGTTTTGGAATTTCCTTGTTGAAATGGTATGACTCATGTTGATTTGATATTGTTGATCTGTTTGGGATGCTAGTCTTGAGTCTATTCCTTCCTTCAAAGAATTTTAGTGTCATTCAGGGACGAATGTTCCTAAGGGGGGGGGGGATAATTAAACACTTTGAAAACCCAAGACAAGTCTTAGAGACTAAAATAGGTGTCATGGGTTATAAGCACTTTTTAAGACCTATACTAATGAATATAGGTCATTTAGGAATTTTAAGAACCAAATCGTCCAAGAACGCATATGACGTTCGGAAACTAGTTCTATGGGGTACTAGCGTGCCTTAGCATATGTGACTAGCTTTTAGGAGTCGAAAATCCATGAAATTATGTAGAAGGGTGTATAACAAGTGTTAAAGATGATTATTGGTACAAACATTCTGGTACGACTCCCCGAGTACCAACCAAGGGCCCTAGAGGAGGACCCTAGCACGTAGGAGGCAACACTGCCTAGGCAGTGTGCAACCACGAGAAACCATCAATGGATCGTGTGTCGATCAATGGCACGTCGCTTCCCACAGTCATCCAACACTTAGACATATTGATGGAGCTCTCGCCTGCACAAGTCTCTGACCACATCGACGAGTGTGCAGGACGGGGGGAGGGGGGGTAGTCATCGACTCATAGATGGCCCATCGGCCGGGTTCCGTCTGTAAGGGTTAATTTTTCTTGAATGTTTTTAATGTTGGTTCATTTAATTAATTAAGGGGTTTAGGGGTTATTTAGGTATAAATGGAAGATTAATTAACTAATTTTAACCCCCATATAAACACACCAACTCTCATTAATCTAAACACAACTCTCTAAAATAAACTCTCTTACTTCTCTCTTTTTTCTCTCTCTATTGGAAGACATCATTGAAGACTAGCTAGGGATGGGATTTGGGGGATGTAAATGGAATAATTCATCATCAAATGTTCATCAAACTTTAAGGTATGCTATCGAATTCATCTATGAGACTTCTTTCCTCAAAGGGGTCCTTCATTTCAAAAAGTTGAGTTTTCATATGGGCTTCATCCAATTACGAAATTGATGTTGTGAACTGAGTTGTTTATGGCTTCTTTAGGATATAATGGATATATTAACATGTATTTTAACTTTATAATGACCAATTGTGATTGTTTGGCTCAAATTGAAGAATATGATCCTTAACCATGAACCCTAGGTTTGATCTTGATGTTAATTAGGTTGATATTGATTAAATTGACTTTATTATTGGTTAAATCACTATGGGAGGATGTCGTTACATTAATTTTAAACATATTAGGGTAAATTGTAGTCTTTCATACCAGTTTTTGAGAAGTGATAAAGGTTATGAGAATTGACCTAAGTATCTTGTCTTAAGCTTTGGTTTAGTATTGAATTATGGTGTAGTGATTCTTCTAACCTTATTATCAAGTTCATTGTTGAATATTTTTGATGTGACGAACTAGTTGGCTTGAGTTTTTGGTTGATTGTAAGACTGTTATGATTGATATACCGTGGTTTCATGTTATTTTTAATGCTTTTTCCTTATGTTTAGTGTGTGTCCAAAAGCATTTTTGTATTGATTTTTATGTAAGTTTATCTTTATTTTGAGGAAATCTTTCTAAAGATGAATGCGGATGTTTTCAGAAAGAAATGTAGAAAAGTTACCACTTACGAAGCTTGTGATGGTCCGTCGAGATTGCGACAGTCCGTAGGTGACAACGTAGTGAAGCTGCTAAAGGAAGATGGGGAAGTATGACCAAGTGTGGGATTACGAAAGTTCATGATGGACCGTCATAACCACAACGGTCCGTCCTGCTAGTTCATCGCAATTATAAGAGAGTAGTCCCAGTACCCAATTTCCAAGAAGTTTAAGTGTTATGGAACAGAGACCCTCGACGGACCGTCATGCTTGGAACGGTCCGTCATACCTCTTCGTGGAGGGTAATGAAGAAAGCATAAAAAGAATTTGTGAAGTATAGGATGACGGAGGCCATAACGGTCCGTCACGAGGTCCGTCGACTCAGACGTGTTTTAACATATTTTCAGCAATTAAACTCCTTCCTTTATTAGGTTTTTGTTTTTTATAAAAAGTTGGAAAAACCTCGTTTTTGGAGAATCTGTAGTCCTCAATTGATTTCTGTAATTGATACACTTTTTCTAGAATTGATTGTTGGTGCGTTTGTTGATTAATCAAGTGAACTTCTGGATTTTATTCTTTCTCATTGAAGTAAGTGCATGAATAATTATATTACATATATGAATTTTGTGATTACGACTATGGGTAACTAAACTCCATAACTAGGGTTGTGTGAACCATGGGTGAATAATGAGGTAAAATTAAACTAAAATAATATTGGATTAATTATTTGGGTGAGTTCCTTTTAATTAATAATTACTGCTTTTAGATATATTCTTTAAATATTACCATCTATAGGAATATATAGCAAAATTATGTATACTTATTTTATTAGTTTTAATTCCCTTTCTTTCTATCTCTCGCTTCTTCTTTTCCTCACTGCACCTTCTCTCTCTTTATGTTCTTTTTCTCTTTCTTTTCTCTCTTCATCGTCTCTTTGTATGCTTTTTCTATCTTTTTTTTCTCCCTGCAACCCTTCTCTCTATGCTCTTCCTTGATCATTCAATATTATATATAAAAAAAACTTTTATCAGAAGAAAGATCTATAAAAAATTTAGGGATTCATAAATTGAAGAATCGGGGTTGCTTAGTTTGTAGAAGAAGTCAATAAATTATTTATTTATTGCTTTGGTGTGTCGACAATTTCCATTATAATGAAGATTATATAAATAATTGCATTTATACTTGATCAGAATTTGTAGATTTGAGTATATATGAAGATATGAAGGTTTAAATAAATGGAGATTTGAAGATATGATGTCATCTATATGGTCTATATTTTCTCAAATCTAAAGGTGTATTCATAAGAGAAAAGTGATATTCGAAGATATGATTCATCTTTTGTAACAAATGAAGATATATAATAAACAACAAAATGAATTAAACTTGAATAAAAATGTATTACATACATATTAAAGATGAATTAGAATAAAATCAAACATGAATTCAAAATGTATCAATCAATAACATGCAAAATGAATTAAACTTGTACTAAAATGTATTACATACATATTAAAGTTGAATTAGAAGAGAGAATTAAGCACGAATAAAAAAACATCACTAATAAACTAGTCAATGATCTATATAGTGAACTAAACGAATATCAATAATGAATTAAACAAATAATATAATAGTAACAAATTAACAAATAAACTGCAAAATGAATTAAACTTGTATTACACAAATATTAAAGTTGAATTAGAAGAAAGAATCAAGCACAAATAAAGGACGTAACTAATAAAAGACCACATTGATCTATAGAAGTGAATTAAACTTGTATCAACAATGAATTAAACAAGTAATCAAATAGTAACCAATCAACCAATAAACTTCAAAATGAATTAAATTTGCATTAAAAGTGTATTACATAATATTAAAGTTGAATCGGAAAAGAAAATGAAGAAGGATTGAAAAAACTGAATTAAACTTGTATTATTCATGAATAAAACATGAATTGTATGTCTTATAAATTATTTTGATTTGTATCACTACGAACGTGAGTAATGTTTGCGATATGTATTAAAAATGTATTGCTTAAGAATAAAATTTATATTATATGTCTTGTAAATTATTTTAATATATATCACTACAAAAATGAGTGACGACTGCAATATGTATTTATAATGTATTGTGTGTGTCTTAAAGATGTAATATTAGTGTGTTACCTAAATTATTTTTGTTGGTATCATTAAGAAAGAAGTAAAGTGTGCAATATATATTATAAATGTACTATTCATAATAAACTTGTACTATAGATATCTTATAAGTTATTTTGATTTGTATCTCAAAGAAAAAGAGCGATGTTTGCAATATTTTATTACAAATGTATTGTGCCTATGTTATAAATGTGTTTCTCAAATTATTTTAATACAAGTTTAATACAATTATGAAGCATATCTAATATAACTTTAATGCAATTGCCACATAGTTTTGTAAACTTCACATTTTTTTGAGTTTTAATATAATATTTCTTCTAAAATCAATTGTATAAATTTAACCAAACCTTGTTAAAATTGAGATAGAAACCCCAAACTTCATTTTCAATTATTTGTAGGACCAACCAATCGAAACTATAAATTCGTAAAATTCAAATAATGAATTAAAATGATCATCAATGGTGAACTCTTGATGTAGTGATTTTACAGATTTAAAATTTCTTCTTGAAAATATAATTTTATAAATTTTTTTGGTATTTTTGTTCCTCTAATCATCATGATTTTGAATAAAAATAGTGAAATGTGAATAAAATTGATTTGAGGAGAGTTATTTAAGTAAAAATTTCAATAAAAAGAAGAGGAGGAGGAGAAAGATAAAGAATGACAGAAAGAGAAGAAGTAAATTAAAAAGAAACAGAGGAGGAAGAGAAACAAGGGAACAGAAGCGAAGCGTGGTACTTTTTTTATTAAAAAGTGTTATAATTAGTTAGAAAAATTATATTGTCATAGATGGTAAAATTTTCTTGACATAGCATATTTATATGATTTACCCAATAATATTTCTAGAATAGTGTCTTGCATGTATTGATAATACTTTCATTTAGAAGTCTTTTTTAATGGATGGACAACGTTAGAACTCGCCTTAATGCTACATGCCGGACCAAGGAGGTAGATAATAGGAAAATAATTATTAACATAGATTTAGTGTATACTATCTAATAGGCTAGTATAGATTGGTACGAGGTAATAACATAGTCAAATATCGAATACAATGCTTAATATGAGGTAAATGTAAGGGTTAGTATAGCAACACACGTAGCCGGACCAAGGTGCGGAGTGGAATTTTCTAGATGCCGGACAAAGGATTTAGAAATACATAACTTATCACTTTGCAGTCAAGATACTAGGAAAAAATTGTTATAGTTAGAATTATCAAGTTAGGAATCTGTGGGGAACACTTAAAACCTAGTTACTTTTAATAATTGATTAAACTCCAAGATTTGAATCTTTTAGTTGTTTACTTTAATTTAGGTAGTTATTTTCATTAATTTAGAAACAAAACCCCCTATTTTATTGCCTTTTGTTTTCTAAGGAAATAATTGACTAAATAATAGTAATAATTGAATAAAGTTAAGTCTGAACTATTTTCCTCGTGGGGATGATTCCAACCTCATTAGTTGGGTTCTTTACTTGATACGACCGCTTTACTTCTTGTTTGAGAAGTAAGTTTTAGTGTATAAAATTTCGGCGCCGGTGCTGGGGAAAGTAGCTTTTACATAAACTTAAACTTATTACTAAATTTTAGTCGATATTTTCTTAATTTTACTTTTTTTTATTGTTTTTGATTTTTACAGAATTATCTTCCTTGTATGCCAAATACACGGAGTGGAAGAGAACCCTTGTTTCCCTACGATCATGAAGTAGAGCGTACACTATGCAACATGAATTGAAACTTTGGTATTAACGATGATGATCCAAACCATAACATTCTAGCTCCGGCTGATGTTCATGGTCAGTTATTACCCAATGATTCGGGTGAAAATCAACAATGGTGACAAAATCCCGCTCCACGTCCTCAAGAATACGACAGAGGCTATGATAATATAGCAGACTCTGATGGGCCACTTGTCTTGCCCTCTCTACCACAAGACCACACCTTTGTGGTAACTAGTAGTCTGATGCAAATGCTCGCTGCCAGAGGTTTGTTTTTAGGGCAACCTTCTGAGGATCCACATGCCCATATAGATAAGGTAAGGGCATTGTGTAAAAGCTATATAGGGAGGCCTGATTTGGATTTGAATGTAATAGGGCTAAGAGTCTTTCCTCTCTCACTGACGGGAGAGGCTACTATTTGGTTCGCTAAGCTCCCTTAAACTCAATTTTCACTTGGAACCAACTAAGGACGTTTTCTTATCACGTTACTACCCGGTCTCCATGAAACTAAGCCACAAAGACAGAGTGAACAACTTTGTGGCACTACCAGGAGAGTCAGTTAGTAGTTCTTGGGATAGATTCACCTCATTTTTGAGAAGCAACCCCAATCACCGCATAGATGATGATTCACTGAAGGAATACTTCTATCGGGGATAGGATGATAATAATAAAGCGGTATTGGACATTATAGCGGGTGGTTCTTCAAGGGAGTGTCCTTATCCCGTGATTGCTGAAAAGTTAGAGAAAATCTCTTGGAATAATAAAGCTTGGAGTACTAGAAAATCAAACACTGGAAGAAATACCTTGGCAGTGCAATCCACTCACAACCCAGCCACAGATGAGATTCGCGAAGAGATGGCTCAGATGAGAACTGAGCTTGGGTTGGTATTATAACATGTAAGTGGGGGTGTAAAAAAGATAGATTCAGTTAACTACTTGTCTAAACCACCACCACAAAATGATCAATGTTATTATACGGAGGATTCCTATGCGGCAAATGAGCAGACAGGGGGTTTTAGACCGAGTGCCCAAGGCTCTAATCAGGAGAATTGGCGCCAAGGTCAAGGAAATCAAGGTCGGATATATGGTAACTATAATCGTGAGCCTCATTATATCAGAGATGGAAACTACAACCGCGAAAACAACTTCAACAGGGGTAACTATGGTAACAGAATTGATAGGAATGGAACCTATGTCCCTCCTCAAAATTGATAAGTTAATCCTAGGGATGATGGAAATAGTATGGCGTCGAGTTGAGGATATGTTTCACAAAATGATGATGAGGTTCGATGCTAGTGATGAGCATATTAATGAGTTAAGGAGTGATTTAGCGGGTATTGGGCAGAAAGTCGATACACATGCCATATGGATTAAGCAGCTTGAGTTACAAATGGCCCAATTATCTGCGAATGTGAACACACGGCAACCGTGCACTCTTCCTAGCACACTGTCAAAAATCCAAAAAATTACGGACACTGTATGGAAATCACTACTCGGGATGGTAAGTAGACCATTGACCCACCTATGCCGTCAAAGGAGGAAAAGGTGATAAAAGATAATTATAAGGTGGTAGAGGGTAATGGTGAAGTAGAAGATAACACTGGAAAAGATGCTGAACTTACTACAAAGGTAATTCACATGCCTAGACCACCACCACCCTATCCTCAATGATTAGCGAAAAAGACCAAGAATTGTAAATATCGGCGTTTTATAACAATTTTGAAGCATCTTTCTATCAATGTCCCTTTTGTAGAAGCTCTAGAACAAATGTCTGGTTATGACATGGTTATAAAAGATCTGGTTACTAAGAAAAGATCGGTCACTTTCGAGGTTGATGATAGAATGCAGCATTGTAGTACTATTGCTATAAGATCTCTCGTACCAAAGAAAGAAGATCCGTGTGTGTTCAAATTCCTTGTACAGTCGGGTCATTACATTTTACGAAAGCATAATGTGATCTAGGGGAAAGCATGAATCTCATTCTCCTCTAGATTTACAAGAATATGGGTTTGGGTGACCCAAAGCCCACTGCGATGCGGTTAATGATGGTCGATCGAACAGTGAAAAGGCTTACAGGGATACTCCACGATGTGCTAGTAAAAGTGGAGTCGTTCATATTTCCAGCAGATTTTGTTATTCTTGATTGTAAAGTCGATTTTGAAGTGCATATTATTCCTGGGAGGCCATTCCTCGCTACGGGTAGAGCCTTAGTTGAAATGGAAAAGGGGCAGATGAAATTTAGGTTGAACAATTAAGAAGTGACCTTCAACATTTGTAGGTCCATGAGGCAGATTGGTGAGCTCCAATCAATATCTGTTATATCCTGCAAAGAAAAGATGAAGAAACACCATGACCTAAAAATTGAAAAACGAGAGCTTATGGTTGGGATTTGGTGCTTTTATGCAACTCTATGTTGCGTTTGTTTCCAAGCAAGCTCAAGTCTAAATGGACTGGCCCTTACTTGATTACCCAACTATTCCCTCATGGAGCAGTTGAATTAGAAACCAAGGAGGGTGTGCGGTTTAAGGTGAATAGACAACGAATAAAACTCTATCTTGGGCATGCTGAATCGGCGAATAAAGTGATGAAGGCATTCCATCTTGATGAAGTCTGAGTAATCAAGTGTCTTCAGTCGTGCCGCTATGTTAATTCAGGCACTGGTTGGGTGTCAAACCAATACCTATAGTTTTCTTTCTCGTAATGGTAGCATTTTCTACTAATGGATTTTACATTTGCATGTAGCACATCACTAGGAAATTCTGCAGAAAATCACTCTGCAACAGTCACTGGCAAATACATCGATGAACCGTCACGCATGCGACGGACCATCGCATGAATCCGTCGTGCCAGGTACGTCTTTCATTTATTTTCAAAACTATGGTACACGTGACGGAACCAATAATGTACCATCACATCTGCAATGGACCATCGTCGGGGACTCATTGCATCATTAATGAGAGTACCCGATCCGACCCGGCTGGGGGTATTTTAAAAATTGTTAACATTTAAAAAACCCACCCCTTCATTTCACCCATTTCCTTCCCTCTTTCTCCCATTTCCCTTCCTTTCAAACATCCAACTTCCTACCTCTCTTCTCTATCAACTGACGACTTCCCCAATTCCCCAATTCCTAAAATCTAGTTTCTATTTGTCGGAGTCCTTTGCTGTGGTTATGTTCTTGATCACCAAGTACCTCCCTTGCTTGTTTTTCTCCTCTTCTCAGGTATGTGTCTTTTATCTCAACCCATTTACATTGCATTTTTTTTAATTCGTATTAGCCTATTTCTTTTTGGTGGGTCTTCATTATTTGATCCAATATGGTGTGACCTAGGTTGAGAATCCTCAAATTGCATTGTTAAAACTCTAGAAATAGGTGTTTTAGCATTGCTTGTTTTCAAGGTATTTGGGTTATAAACATGAAGGTCAACACTAAGAATTCCATTTGAGTCATAGGGGATGATTGTGGTATCCCCCGTTCTGTCATTGAATGACAAAATGAAACGCCGATGACGGACCGTCGTACCCACGACGGACCATCATAGGGTCTGTTCCAACACCTCACTGTTCGTTTTCTCAAAGTGTCTACCAACGGATACATGCGATGGAGCGTCGTTCCCTCGGTGATCCGTCTTGCACAACCGTCATGACGGTCAGAGACCCATCTTCTGAGGGTCTCCATACTTTTTCTATGTGACCTTTGATGGACATCTATGACGGACCATCGTTGCAACGACGGTCCGTCCTGCACTACCGTCATTATTGTCAGCGACCTTATCGTAAGGGTCTCCCACTTTTTCTAAGTGTCCTTTGACGGACATCTACGATGGACCGTCATACCCTTGATGGTCCATCCTGCACAACCCTAGTGACGGTCAGATACCCCTCTCCTAAGGGTCTCTATACCTTTTCCTATGTACCCCACGACGGACATCGACGACAGACCGTCATTATCACGATGGTCCATCCTTCTTAGCCGTCATAACTGTCAGAGATTTTCCTTTAGAGGTCTCCACATAAACATAGTTGAAGTAAGACATGACGGACACCATGACGGTCCGTCGTACTAATGACGAGCCGTCACATGGTCCGTCGTGCTTTACTCTTACTATAGAGATATCATTACAGCTTTGCTCTTATATTTATTTTGTGTTGTGTTATTTTTGTTGTCTTGTTTGCTCCTTGTAATACTTATGTTGATTTATTACAGGTACTATCTCTAATTTCACCAAAAAAAGATCGAGGTTACGCACATGGGCGTTCAAAGTCTATCGCCCCGTCTGCCTTACTATTTATAGGCTCTGATGATGAGCATGATCCCGATTACGTGCCCCCAGGCACTGCCACTCTATCACGAGTTGCACGTAAAACCAGAGCTACGCCGAAAAAGGTGGCGTCCGACGTAGTCAATGCCTCCCAGTCTGATGAGGAGCACACAATAATCGGCACACCTTCTGGGTTAGCTACACATGAAGAAGGAGCATCTAGTTCCTTAGGAGCTTCGTTGTCAGAGGAAGCCTCCGGTTCCGCAGATTTCCCTACACCGGCAACATCTGCACAGCCTGCCTCGTTTGATGAGGCTGACAGGCCTGATTCCACTCCAGGCTCACCGACTAGTGCTCTCACCCTAGTTGCCGACCAGCCCAACCAGTGATGTGTTGACAGGCAATATCAAGTGTATTCCGACGCCGAGGTTCTAAATGATAAAGGCGTCATGACACGGACCCTTACACTAGACCTTCACGACTAATTTCTTATGGTTGATTTTCCTCCACTGCCTTTCCCCCACGGCTGCTGATAATATTTTCATATGGGAATGCGCAGTTCTGATGGCGGCGATGATACCCAAGTTTGAGGTGGACTTCGCTTGGCTTCTACAGGCGGTCATCCACGAGAGGGCTTTAAAGGTCACAACTACTTACTTTTTTTCCATGCATGATATTTTCCTTATGCAGGTCCGCAGGTGTGTCCATCTGGAACAATGATCAACTAAAGACTTCGCTGGGTACTATGTATATCGGTCTCATCAGGGATGAGGGCAATGAGTTGGCTCCACGCAGAGGGCCCCGTCAAGAGTTGCCTCCACTTTTTGAAAATATGGTTGATATGGTAGCACATGCTAAGACGGCTAGGCAGGATGCTTCCGAAACAACTAACACTACCCCAGTTGAGTCTATCCCGGGTAGTAGCACTGCCCCTAGCTCCTCTTGCTCAGCCCCTTTCCCCGCTATGTTCCTACTTGCTAGGGTCCAGAAACTAGAGGCTCAAATGGCTACACTTCTGCATCACATCCAGCCTTCGATACTGAGGTCTATTACTGAGGCAGAGGAGCACTTGGAGCGTAAAATGGTCCAGCAGACAGAGCAGAAGATCGCTGAGGTTCATCAGCTCTTGTATGCTTTAGAGTTGCGGGTGCTAGCCCGCCAGCCCCTTAGGTGGACGTGTCGACCCATAAGTCTGCGGTTGAGAGTCTGTGAGCGGACATTTATATGATCGTAGAGGCTAGGGTGCCTGAGTCTGAGGCCCCTTCTGCAGAGCCTGTTGAGGACACAGTGATGGAGGCCTTATTCTCCATTTCTGAGTTTTCACGAACTCCTCCTCAAGAGCATTCCAAGAGGCACAAGGATCGGGAAGAGGATGTGGCTAGAGCACGGAAGAAGGAGCGCCATGAGATGAAGGCTACGAGGAGAGCCTCGCTTGCTGATGAGGAGGCGCGTCGGATCAGGTCTGTCGAGTCAGCTGCTGGGGCATTTAGCTCTAGAAATGTGGAGACTGGGAAAGGGATTACTAATAGTGTTGTTGCTGATGAGGACAATACTGAGGGTGTCTAGACAAAAGAGTTAGTGGGTTTTGGGGAACCGGACCCACCAGCTTGCTGATCATCGACTCTTTGCTCCCTAGGTTTGCTTCACCTACCACTCTCGTATCTCAGTTATTTTAATGCATTGGGGACAATCGTATATATTTTTGTTGGGACAGAGGTAAATGGAAAGTGAGTTTTAGGGTGAAGTCTTAGCAGCCCAATTCACTATCCTCTTTTGGGGTTTTGTTGCCTGTGTTCTTTTTCCCCAAGAGACTGATTATTTTTATTGTTGAACCGGCATGTCTATATTTTTTGTACATAGTACAACTCAAAAGCATGATGGCTAAAACAAAAATGATATCCTGATGTAATGAACATGATGCATGACTAGGCATAGTAATTGATAAATGTGTGGCTCTAAGCATGACATAGAGATACACAACTGCATGACCCTAAGTCTAAAGTTTGAAGTAGGTGTCTGGTAATCTGGTAGAGTAATTAGATGTCAAGTGAGTGTGAGGAAGATTTGAATAGTCCACTATATGTACTGAGCTAGAACTTTCCTGGTTAGTCCTGCTAAAAGTAAGTTGTAATAGCCAATTAGGAAAGTATCATAGTCCCTTGTTCTTTTTAGCCTAAATAAAAAACAACCGAATGAATTTAATTCTTTTTTGATCCAAATTATTTGAGCTTTAACTTGACCTTTCTTTTGCACCACAACTGATCTTTTCTGGGAATAATGTGTTGGCCCAGGTCCCTCCTTGGACATGTGCACTTCACCTTATGCAAAACAAAAGTTGAGGGTTGCTAATGCAGTAAAAATCCTTTTCATGGCCCTGATCCACCTTTGGTATTGTGTACTTTGATTCATGGCATAGTCATGAGTTGAGGGTGTCTATTATGAGGAATGCTCTGGAAAGTGGGGTTGAAAGAACAAAGAGAGTGAAAGAACAAAAGTAAATTGACTCAAAAAAACTAGTTGAAAGAAAATATAAATATATATATATGACCTTTCTTTTTCACCCCAACTGATCTTTTCTGGGAATAATGTGTTGGCCCAGGTCCCTCCTTCGACATGTGCACCTCACCTTATGCCAAAAGAAAAAGTTGAGGGTTGCTAATGCAGTAAACAACCATTTCATGGCCCTGACCCAACTTTGGTATTGTGTACTTTGATTCATGGCATAGTCATGAGTTGAGGGTGGCTATTATGAGGAATGCTCTGGAAAGTGGGGTTGAAAGAACAAAGAGAGTGAAAGAACAAAAGTAAATTGACTCAATAAAACTAGTGGAAAGAAAATATAAATATATATATATACACACACACACACACACACATATATATATATATATATATATATATAATATACCAGCAATAAAAGAACAGAGTCACTTACACAAATGAAGAAAGAAGGGAAAAGAGTAAGGTGAAAGAATATGAGAAATTGAGCGAAATAAAATGATAAAAAGGCATATGTTTAGCCGATATGTCAAGGAGGGAAAAAAGTCACTTAAGTATACCTAAATATACCCTACCTAAACCTGAGCCTATGTTACAATCTAAGAATGTCCTATCGCGATCCTAAGAGTTGTATGGCGAACTTAAAGTAGTGAAAATAAAGGCAAGCTTATGGCAATATGTATGAATGAGTTGTGAAGTTGTTCTAAGAGTGAGTGTTTAAAAGAAATCCTTATAATCAAACTGAAATCATTGTGTAAAAAATGAGGATGTTGTTTTGAAGTGAGGACACTAGTTGCAATACCGGAAATATTAGCACCTCGGTGAGAAATCGGAGAGGATAGGTGTCAGTGCGTGGTGAGTCTGTGTCATAGTCTGATTCCACATAATTCAAGCCTAATAGTGATAACATTCATAAACATGATGAGACTGATCGGGATTGAAAGCCAAATGATTGCGAAAGCTAAAACATGGATACTATTGTACAAAGATTTTGTAGTGAGTCATAGTGCGTCGCTTGAGGACAAACAACGAATTTAAGTTGAGGGTCTTGATATACTGTGGTTTCACGATAGTTTTAATGCTTTTTCCTTAAGTTTAGTGTGTGTCCAAAATCCTTTTTGTATTGATTTTTATGTAAGTTTCTCTTTATTTGCAGGAAATCTGTCTAAAGATGAACGCGGAAGTTTTTGAGCAAGAAATGCAGAAAAGTTACCACCTACAGAGCTTGTGACTGTCCGTTGAGCTTGCGACGGTCTGTAGGTGGCAACGTATTGAAGCTACTGAAGGATGATATGGAAGTCTAACCAAGTGTGGGATTAAGGAAGTTCATGACGGACCGTCATAGCCACGATGGTCTGTCGTGCTGTTTCGTCGTAATGATCGTAGAGTAGTCCCGTACCCAATTTCCAAGAAGTTTGAGTGTTATGGAACGGAGACCCTCGACGGACCGTCGTGTTTGGAACGGTCCGTCATACCTGTTCGTCAAGGGTAATGAAGAAAGCAGCAGAAGAATTTATGAAGAATAGGATGACGGAGGCCATGACGGCCCATCGTGGCCGCGACAGTATGTCACGATGTCCGTCGACTCGGACGCGTTTTGACATATTTTCAACAATTAAAGTCCTTCATTTATTGGGTTTTTGTTTTTTTATAAATAGTTGGAAAAACCTAGTTTTTGGGGTTAGAGTCTTTGTTGTTAGACTCTTAAATATTAGACTTTGTGATTGTTATACTTTTGTAGAATCTTTAGTCCTCGATTAATAACAGTAGTTTATACATTTTTTCTGGAATTGATTGTTGGTGCGTTTGTTGATTAATCAAGTGAACTTCTAGATTTTATTCTTTCTCATTGAAGTAAGTGCATGAATTATTATATTACATATATGAATATTTTGATAATGACTATGGGTAACTAAACTCCATAACTAGGGTTGCGGGAACCATGGGTTAATAATGAGGTAAAATCTAACTAAAATAACAATTCTAGAGTAGTGTCTTGCATGTATGGATAATTCTTTCGTTTAGAAGTTATTTTAATGGATGTGCAATGTTAGAACTCGCGTTAATGCTACATGCCGGACAAAGGAGGTCCATATTAGGAAAAGAATTATCAACATAGTTTTAGTCTATACTATCTAATAGGCTAGTGTTGATTTGTACGAGATAATAACTTAGTCAAATATCGAATACAATGCTTAATATGAGGTAAAGGTAAGGGTTGGTATAGAAACACACGAAGCAAGACCAAGGTGCGGAGTAAAATTGTCTGGATGCCGGACCAAGTATTTAGAAATACATAACTTAACACTTTGCATGCAAGATACTAGGAAAGAATTTTTATAGTTAGAATTATCAAGTTAGGAACCTGCGGGGAACACTTAAAACCTAGTTACTTTTATTAATTGATTAAACTTCAAGATTAGAATCTGGTTAGTTGTTTACATTAATTTAGGTAATTATTTCCATTAATTTAGAAATAAAAACTCCCATTTTATTGTTTTTGTTTTCTAAAGAAACAATTGACTAAATAATAGTAATAATTGATTAAAGTTAACTTTTAACTATTTTCCTCGTGTGGAGCAATTCCAACCTCATTAGTTGGGTTCTTTACTTGATACGACTGCTTTACTTCTTATTTAAGAAGTAAGTTTGAGCGTATCAATGATGAACTATGAAATAGATTTCGTAAGTCTTGTAATCCCTATTTCTTACTTCAATTTCTGGTTAATTGTGATTATGTCATGACGATTGTATAGGAGTATGCCTTATTAAAGATTAATAGGGTTGTATGATGTTGAATTAAAATGTCTTAATTTTTGTTGTGAGGTTGATGAAGATGTAAACGCTATAAGGATGATGATGTATACCAATGTGTCTTAATAATAAGTGATATGTATTGTGTTAGCCTCACCTATATGAATTGTGATGAAATGATTTGTACTCATACAATCCTTATTGAGATATTGATGATGTTGATTATACAAGGGTAGACCCTATGACCTAAACTAAGATATGATTGATAATTAAAGGATTAAAGACATTTCAAGAAGGGACTATAGCTTAACACTGAGTGAACTAGATTGAGGAGTGTCCCTTCACACATAGGTAATGTAGGAGCACTAAAGTACTCTTTAGATTGGAGATTTAAATGCATAGAGCTTAAAGAGGGTCCCAACTACATCCCCTAGTTCTTGAATTATGTTGCCCCCATAGGAATAATAGCTAGTGGATTAACGTAGTTGCTATGTTTTATGGTTTGGTACTACTTTGGCAAGTAGTACACCTTCATTCGGTGTAGGGTTTTATGACACCGAACTCCATACTACCTCATGTGGTCTATCTAGGTTAGGGCATGATGTTCTAAAAAGGTAAAATGAATTAAAGAATTTAACTCTAACTAGGATAACCTAAGGGGTCTAACTTAGTCTAAGTAGGGGTATGAGACTCTACGTAAACATTGCACTAGTTATCCTTGAGGGGAGTTTTAGGAGGATGTTCTTATATATGTTTATTTTATGATGATGTATGATAGGTACATGATGAACTTGCACTTTGATGAACTTGCACTTTGTTGATACTATATGTTGATTAGTTCACTTATGAATATGTGTTGGGTTATACTATTAAATAAGATGAAATGTCTATATAAATTTTAAATTATGTGAAGTTGGACATTTGTTATGGTTTCTTTCAGGCTACTTGATTGAGTAGGGTTATGGAGATTTACTTGGTCATTGCACTTGTTGACATGATAAGGATTCATGAGTAGTTGTTTTGCTTATTATGATATGGTTAACTCTTATTTATGCTGGTGATGTTATTTCATGATGATAGAGTTGTCGTACATCATGATTTCAAGTATGTTAGGATACATATTACTTATTTGAGTCATTAAGCATGTTTGGTTGATTGGCATGACTTGCTTGATTATGCATGATACTTTTAAAAGGGTAAATTGACATGTTTTGACTAAATGTTCCTTTTTAGCATGTTTTTCTCCTCTATGTGCCTATGGTCTCATACTTAGTACATGTGGAGTACTAACCCCATTTTCTTCCATTTTTTCAAACATTTTAGGTTGCGGTCGTTGATGGCTCATTCGAGATGACTTGAAGAAGGCTTGGATATTCTCTATCATCCAAATGGGTAGGTCCTCACTTTCCGAGGGCTATGCCAATATCTTGATTAGAAAGTTCCTTTGTTTTTTTAAGACTTTTATGTTCATTCCACTTTCTTTGTGTACGAATTTTATAAGTTTATATGTGGCTTCTTTAAATTTTATGTAGGGCTATGCCCAAATTATATATATGCAATAAAATTAGAAGGCTATGCAACCTTCCTTTACAAAGGGTCTATGTATACTCGATACGACTATATTATGTGTATGAAGAGGTCTATGTAAACCTTGAAGTAGATGAAATGAAAAGTTTTAACTTTTCCGCGTTTTTAACCTATGAATGTAATCACATGATACTAAAAGGATAGTCTTAATAATCAAATAGGACGATGATGCCGGCTACGTCTAGGTTATACCCGAATGTGACAAAAACCATACTCTTCGACTAGTGTCACCTAGACAATGCCTCTTTTCATTGACCTATTTAACTTTGTCGATGTGAGTAGGCCACAACTAATGTTTACTAGCCGATGATCTTAGACTATGGCTTATGTGATCTAGTTGATGTGCACATCACACATCTAATTCTTGTACGCCTTGGCTCAAGATACATGTCGTTGCTCGATGTCTCTTTCCTAAAACAGATATGCCATATCCGTGCATGGAGGCCTTAAATGATGCCAAATACCTTTGTCTAACATTGCTTGCAAGATACACACATTCCTCATCTATGGGTTGCGGCCTTGGCTAAAGCCGTATTCCATTGGCCGACGCCTTTTGCCAGATGCGCACATGCCACAAAAATTACATCCAGTATTTGGCTGATGTTGCCTATGATTGACATATCTTCAGAATGATGTGTCTAGGCTATAGACTATGTTAAAAGGTCCTATCCAATGTCAGTAGACCAATTTTTGTAGTCTAAAAATGTTGGTGGCAAGCCATATTGGACATCGGAAGACTGATGTGTGCAGGCTATGGATGATGTTGTCAGGACACGGACAACATTGTTAGACCGGTTTGTTTAGGATGGAGATGATGTTAGTGTCCCACGCCCGATGTCGGGTGACCTGTGTGTAGGCCATAGGCGACGCGGGAAAACCAGGTATTACAATGACTTACCATGTTGTGCACGCCAAAGGCAATACGGGCACGCCAAGCCCGATGTCAACTGACCATTGTGTGCAAGCCAATGGCAATGTGCGTAGTCAAAGCCTGATGTACGCTGACCATAGTGTCCAGGAAAAAGGTGATGCAAGAAGGCCACGACAACATCCACTTTCCATTGTGTGTATACCAAAGAAGAAGAAGGAAGTCCACGTCGAATATTTGTTGACGATTGTGCAGGCCAAAAGTGATGCGTGATGGCGATGCTCGACGTCGGTGGACTATTGTGCTGGCCATAGGAGATACAGGCAGGAAATGCCCGACTCATTTGATCATTGTGTAGGTCATATTCGATGGGGGAAGGCAACACTTATGTCTCCTGACCATTTTTGTACGCTAAGGAATATGCGGGTAGTCCACGCCCTACAATGACTAGGTGATGTGCATAATCCACATCCTTAACGGGCATTTCATGGACTATGTCAGTTGAGCAATGTGCAGGTTACGGCGGATGTGAGTTTCCTATGTCCGACGTTAGCTACCCTTTGTGTGTAAGACAAGTTCAATGGGTGAAGGACATGCCCGACGATCATTGAGTTGTGTGTATAGGCCACGGCCGATGCGTCCAATTTATACTTGACATCCTCTGAGGAATGTCCACAAGCCACGGATTATACGACAATCTATAACCAATGTTGCTTTGCTAATGCCCCTTTTCGTTGTCTGATGTTGGTTACCCAAAGCATATATCGCTTGGATGATGCTACCAGCTGTCAACTAATAGATGTGCACAAAACACAGGCGATGCGGACACTCCACGTCCAACGTCGACAAAGTGATGTTCACAAGCCACGACTAATGCGTGCAAGCCTTGGTTGATGTTGCATTCCTTTGGAAGACATCGCTTGCCAGATGTGCACATGCCACATTCGTGCATGCAAGCCTCGAATGATGCCTCATACTACTGGCAGAAATCCCTTGCTAGATATGCACATTCCACTTCCAGGTGTGCAGGACTTTTTAAAGCCGCATGCCATTGGCTGACTTCTCTTTCCAGATGTGCACATGCCACACTAGATTTGTGTTGTCCTTGGTTGATGTTGTAAGTAGGGATAGGGAGATTCACGCGTTCCACACCTTACAATGGGTTAGCGATGTGAACAAACCACTACTGATGCAGGTAGTCCATTGTAAACGTCGAATAAGCGATGTGCACACGCCACAACCAATACGGGTGGTCCGTGAGCTACAAATCTCACAGGTCTTGGTTGATGATGCATGTCGTTGCTCGATTATGATGTTGCCCAGCCGATGTGTGCATGAAAGGACACATGTGTGCAAGCCTTCGCTTACACAGCCTTTCGTTTGCTGCCCGATTCCACATGACTCGTCTGATGCGTGGCCCACTAGGAGATTTTTATTTTGTTACGTGGATTTTGACTTAGAGGAGTAGACGTCATTTTTCAAAATATTCATAATGAACATGTACATCCCAAATATGCACGTTTGAAGGTACAAACACATAGTAACTTCAAAAAAACATTTTTAGGTAATTATTTTAACAATTTTTTTAATTATATTTTGTTTGATAAATCTAGAAAACGATTAATTTATGGATAAATGTAGGGAAAGTACGAAAAAATATATAATTAACCTCGAAAGATCACCAATAAATATAGTAATCTTAAATTTAATAATGTCAACATATTTTTTTATTGGTATTTTTCTTTGGTAAATCCCCAAATAGGGTAATTCATGAATGAAAACATGAAAAGAAAATATAAAATTAATTCCAAATATTAAAAAATAAATATAGTAACCTCAAATTTTTCTATTTAAACATTTTTTAATTTTTTTGTTTTTGTTCGGTAATCCTGAAAATAGGTAAATTCATTAATAGAAAATCTGAAAAACATGAAAAAATAAAACATTAACGCAATAAATTTTCAACTAAATTTAGTAACATTTAATCGACCATTTTTTACTTTTAAATTTAATTCGATAATCCATAAAATAGGTAATTCATGAATAAAAATATAGGAAAACAGTTTTTTAAAATATAAAAGTAATGCAAAAAATTCAAAATTCAATATAGTAACCATAAATTAAACAATTTCAACAATTTTTTTTAGTTTTTCCTTTGATACGGTAAATCTCGAAAAATAGTAATTCATTAATATAAATCAGGTGCAAAAGTTTTACAAATAAATATTGTTACCTTAAATTCAACAATCTTGTGCTATTTATTTTTGTTCTGTTGATCTTGAAAACGGGTAATTCAGTAATAAAAATTAGGGAATACATCAAAAATTATAAAATTAACATAAAAAATTCACAAATAAATGTTGTTGGACGTCGCTTGTCTAACAAGTGCAGTACACAAATGATAATGGTAGGCAAGTCCAATGTCTTCTGATCGAAGTGTGAAGGCCACGCCTGACATCGGCAGACCTATGTGTGCAGGCAAGAAACTATGTTGGTTTGCCACGTCCAACGTCGTAGAGAGATATGTGCAGGCTACGGACGATACTTACAGACATGTCCAACATTGACTGACCGATGTGTTTAGGCTATGAGATGATAGGTAAATCCGACGCCCTATGTCGGTTGACAGTTATGTGCAGGACAAAGAGGATGTAGACAATCCATTCTTACGTTGGCTAACCATTTTGTGTAGGGAAAAGACGATGTGGGAAGATAACATCCGACGTTGACAAATCATTGTTGTAGGATTAAGGAGAAGTGAGAAAGCAAAGCCTGATGTCAGTTGACCATTTTGTCTGGTAAATAGGCAATGGGCGCAGGAAACGCCATGTGTCACCTAAATATTGTTTGCAGGCTAAGGTCAATGCAGGCAGTCAACCCTTTATGATGGTTAAGTGATGTGCAAAAGCCATGCCATATTTGGGCAATCCATGACCGAAGTCGGTGGAGAAATTTGCAGGTTACTACTGATGCAAGCTACCTAAATCTGGCATCATCTGGTCGTTATGTGTAGACCAAGGGCATTGTTGGAAGGAAAAACTTACAATCGTTGAGTGAGGTACAAATGCCACGTGGATGCGAGAGTCCACATATATTGTCTCTTGGACGATGTTTCTTGTTGTTGGTTTATTTGGTTGCCTTAAGCACACTAGGCTTTGCTGATCCTGCCTTCCGTTGGTAGACATTGTCACGTCTGATACGTGCAGCCATATGTTGTTATTTTCTTATGTTGGTTCAAAGTTGCTTGCCCAAAGATCACAAGACTTGGCTTACATTGCCTTACGATGGATGATATATATGTCGCCTACCCAATTCAAACACCGCCCAAGTGACCCGTGCATTACCTTGAAGATATAGCATTTCATTGCCAAACTTTTCTTTCCACATGCTCACATGCCATGTCAAATGTCTGTATGCTTTGGTTTATGCAGGTTGACATTGGCCGATATTGCTTTCCCAAAGCGCAAAAGCCTTGGTTTGTAGTTCCTGCCAACAGCCGGCGTCAATGTCACCTAGACGATGCATAAAGGATACATGTTATGCGTGCATGCCATGGAAAATGCAATATCAGTTGTCTGATACTGCTTGCTGGATACGCACAAACCACGTTAGTTGCATGATGACCTTCTCAAATGCAGCATATTATTGTCCGACTTCGCCTTGTCAATGAATGAAGTCTTACAACAATGTCTCCCAATCGACGCGCCCACGCCATGACTGATCCATTCAAGTCTTGGCAGATGTTGCCTACCATTAATCAATTTCGCCTGGCTACTATGTTCAGGTCATGAAAAATGTCACTAAGTCTATGCCCACATGCCACAGGTGATGCATGGTGACCTTGGCTAATGCTGCTTGTCATTAGTTAATGTGACGTTGTTGATTCATGATAGGCCACATCCGATGTCTCCTGGTCAATGCACTCACACCATAGTTGAAGTCAATTAGTCGATGTGAACATGATAGGATGGATGCATGCAGGCCTTGGCTAATGTTTCATGTCATTGGATGACGTCTCTTGACCATTGCCCACACGTCACAAAACGTGCTCGCAAGGCTTGAGTGATGCAACCTACTGTTGGCTAACATAAGTAGATTGATGTTTCCAATCTACTGACACTGCTGGCAGGCAACATCACAACGATGTGTGAAAGCTACGGAAGATATTTAGGAGTTGAATTTAACATGGACAAACTAATGAGTGCACTCTACGTACAATCTTGTTAAGCACTATTCCATGTAGTGATGCAATGCTCGACGTCGATTGACTAGTATGTGCAAGAAAATGTTTATGCATTAAAGCAAGGCTCGATGTCATCTGACTATTGAGTGTAGTCCAAGACCGCTTTAGGTATTCCACGCCCGATAATTACTAAGCGATGTGCAGAAGCCACGACCGATATGTGCCGTTCACAATAAATGTTGTGTCAGAGACGTTCACAAACCACGGTCCATGCGGACAGTCAACCACCAATATCTTCTGGACGGTGTTGCTTGTCGTTGGACACGTCGTTTGCCAAAAGCGCACATTCCTAGAGAGATACTTCCTATCATTACATGACACCTATGTTACCCTGTCAATGCGCACACACCATGACTCATGCGTTAAGTTCTTGGTTGATATTGCCTGTAACTGTCTGACGTCACTTTCAAGATTCAAACTAGTGATGGACGATGTTGCCTTCCATTGGCCAACGCTAGCTTAGCATGTGCCGAAGCACAATGGATGCAGGCAGTCCACGACAAAAGTCTGGTAAGCACTATGCAGGCTACAAGTGATGTAAGTAGACCATGTCCGACGTTGGCTGGTCGTTGTGTACAGGCGAAGGGTGATGCATTAATGCCAAGCCCTATGACAACTTAGTCAACTGAGCAATGTGCACAAGCCACGACGGATGCGCCAGTCCATGAAAAATAGTCTGGTCGATGTCGTTTTCGTTGCCCGATGATGCTTGCTAAAAGCACAGTCCTTGGCTGAAGGATTTTGTCGTTGCTCTTTGATGATATTGCCTTACTAGTGTGTACACACCACAATTGAAGCATGCAATCCCGAGCTGATTCTTCTTACTATTGGCAAACACCACTTGCCGAAAGCGCACTCTGACGCTGCCTGACATTGGCAAATGCAAATGTAGACTATCTGATGCACACACAACACTACCAATCGTGCAAGACTTTGCTGATGTTCATTTCCGTTGACCACATCGCTTTCTTCATGCGCACAAGTATTGTATGATGCGTGAACGCCTTTATTGAGGCTTCCTTTCGTTAGACGACATCATTTGTACAAAGAGTAAATGTTGTGGCTGATGGTGCCTGCTGTTGGCTGAAGTCAATATCGTGCAGAGTATGCACACACGCCACAAGTTATGCGCCCATACCTCTTAAGATGGTGAATGACATTGTCCGGTGTCACTTTCTAGATGCGCACAAAACCCATCTGATGCGTGAAGAACTTAGCTGATGCTTCCTATCATAGCCGACATATGTTTGATGATATATTTAGGCCATGACCTATGTCGCCAAGTCATTGTGCACACACTGCGACTTATGCGTGCAGGACATGGCTAAAGCAACCTGCCATTTGTCGATGTCTCCATGTAAATGCGCCTTCCACGACCGATGTTCCTGAGTCAATGCACACAAGCCATGCCAGATGCGTAGAGGTCTTAGATGTTGCTGCTTGTCGTTTGGCTGATGTGCGTAGGCCAAAGTGATGTCTCATGTTTGATGCACTCTAACCACTGCTTATGTTTCCTAATTGACGTTAACACAACATTATTCATACGTGCAGGCCTTTGATGATGATGCGACTTTTCTTGCGATACGCCGTCCATTTTCTGACGTCCCTTTCTAGATAAACACATTTCTTGTTTGTGTGTGAAGGCCTGAGTGAAGTGAAATGCCATTGGTTGATGTATCTTACAAGATATGCACATGCCACATCAGATGTGTGCAGCAATTGGCTGATTGGGCATGCCTTTTGTGACCATCCTCAGAGTGAGATGTGTGCATGCTACGAACAATGATAAAACGCCATTTTCAACGTCGGCAGACCGATGTGTGTAGGCGACGAATGCTGATGGTAGATAACATTTGATGTAAGCAAATAAATATGTACAGGATACAGACGTTGTTGTCATACCATGTTTTACATCAAGAAACTGATGTTTGAAGGTTGCGGACAATGCTGGCAACCCACGTCGGACGTCGGCAGACCCTTGTGTACATGACAAAAGTGATTCTGGCAGACCACATCCCATGTCGGTTGACAATTGTTTGTAGGCCAAAGGTGATGTGGAAGGCCACGCCCAGAATCGGTTGACAAGTATGTGAAGGCCAAAGGCGATACAGAGAGGCAACACCAACGTTAGCTACTAGTTGTGTGCGGTGATGCAGGCAATCGACCTATGACAATGACTGACCAATGTTAAAAAGCTACGACCGATTTGGGAATTGCATAACCAAAAGCAGTTCAGCAATATGCGAAATCAACGACAAATGTTTGATAGTCGATGGCGCTTGTCGTTAGCTGACGTTGCTTGCCTAAAGTTAACATGATTATGTTGATGTTGCCTATCGTTGCCAAATGCTGATGTCGTCCAATCGATGTTCATATGCCGTAGGTAATGTGTGAAGGTCTTGGCTAATGCTTCATTTTGGTGGCTAATATGGCTTCCACGATGCTCACTTGCTACGAACGATGCTCCGCCATTGGTCGATGCTAATGTCGCTTTCCTGGTGCACACGTGCTATGTCAGATGCTTGCATGGTTTGGTTAATGCTTCCTCTAGTTTTTCGACATGCTTTACCCAATGCCCACGTGCCACGTCAAATGTGTGGCCAGATTGAGATTTTTACTTTGTAATGCGGATTTTGACTTAGAGGAGTAGACACTGTTTTTTCACGAGATTCATAATGAAAATGTCAATCCTCAAGATGTAAGTTCTAAGGTTAAAACAAGCATTAGCTTCCACAATAACCTTTTTTTTAATATAAAAAAAGTTATTTATTTGTATTTTTTGGGTTAGCCCAAAAATAAGTAATTGATTAAGAAAACATATGAAAAATATAAAAGTAATGCCAAAAGTTCACAAATACATATAGTAACCTTAAATTCAACAATTTCAAGAAGTTTTGTTATGTTTTTTTTGTTCAGTAAATCCCGAAAATGAATAATTAATGAATAAAAAATTAGAAAAATATGACAAAATGTAAAATTAGTGCAAAAATTTCACAAATAAATATAGTAATCATAAATTCAATAACTTCATTATTTTTTTCATCTTTATTTTTGTTAGGTAAAACCTGAAAAATAAGACAAAATTAACAAAATAGCAAATTAGCCCCAAAAATTCACAAATAAATATAGTAATCTTAAATTCAATAATTTCACTAATTTTTTTAACTTTATTTTTGTTTGTTAAATTTTGAAAAATTAGTAACTCATGAATAAAAAATATAAAAAAAAATATAAAGTTAACGTTATAAATTCTCAAGTAAAATTTTAACATTAAATTTATCAATTTAAACAGATTTTTTTATTTTTTTGGTGAATAAAAAATAAGAAAAATATAAAAAGTAAATACAAAATTAGCGCAAAAAATTCACAAATAAATATACAAGTACGACATGTTACTTATAGGGGGTGCTTCCCAGTTATGATAAACGTGGTATCAGAGCATGAGGTTTATGAAAGTTGTTTTTGAGTCAAAACTCTCATATTGCCACGTCTAGTACAGTCTCGATACACGGTGGTTTATCATAACTTCAACAATTTCTCATTTTTTGTGTTTCATAAATCCCGAAATGGGTAATTAGTTAATTAAAAATAATATGAAAAAAATATAAAACTAAAGCCAAAAGTTTAATATGTTTTTATGTAGGATGGGTGTTTAACACTCTTTTGATTTTAGTACAGAATGGATGTCCGCTATTATGACCCGAAAGTACCACCTAGAAGTTAGAATGAACCCTCGTTTCGTGACCTGGCGTATTTGATCCTTTGGGGTCTTGTACAAGCACTTTAACTAGCATTCATTAGATAAGACATGAAAAGTAGTGCAGAGTTAAAACTTTTAACGAATAAGTTAATTAAAAGAAAATCTTTCATAAATTCTTAAGAAATCTCATCGTCACAACCCAAACTTTAGACACGACATATAATATCTTAGGAACACGTCCCTTTACATTGAAATCAAATGCATAATAAGTCCTAATAATAAAACTAGAAAAGAATAGACTATATCCTCGAATATATGTAGACATACCAATTCTTGAGAGAGTTAATTTCCCAAGCTTCACATTCGAATCTTCTATAAAGTCTTCAACCTATACTTATAAGGTATACAAATGTATGGGGTTAGTACAAAACATTGTACTAAGTATGGCATACGCAAAAAAATGCGAAAAGGGACATTTTAGTAAAATAAAAATTCATGCAATTTAAGTAAAACATTCAAGGAGATATAAGCAAAATATTATACGAGCAATCACTTAACACTTAGATAAGAGATTCAATAATTTTAGACCAAAAGAGACCATTTTGCAGTAACCTCCAAAAATTTACAGTAAAGTCCAATCTATATTATAGTAAACACATTGGAACTTTAACAATGAATCATTTAAAGAACTCACAATTAATTATACTATGCAAAATGAGTGAACTTCCAATGCCAAGCGAAAGAGAAAGTGAACTCATTTTCCATAAGATTTTCCCAACCTCGGGATTATCCTAAGACTCACTAAGGTAAGACATGAAGGAAGTATGTATATGCCTCCTTCAATACACGTCAAAGGAATCCTCAAGACTACCCCTTTCGACTTAATAACCTCGGGAGAAACAAGCCCCTCAATGAATGTCAAGACATTAAAATACACCCAACAAACCACAAAAGTCTTCCCTTTCGGAATGACTACTTAGTGAAATGATTAGATATCATCCCATACCACCACCTTCCCTAATTAAGTAGTACACTCTTTTAGAAGGTTTGGCACAATGTCTACCCTTTCGGAAGGTCCTACCAAGTGCAATGAGTAGAGTGTCCCATACCACCACCTATCCTAAGTAGGACGTAATTTTACAACACTTAGTTCAATCAATTCTTTTGTCGAGGGTTAGCTTAATCGACATAGACAATGAGATCTAGACATGGAATCCTGACATTAACCCCTATAGGATAAGGGATCCTCACTTGCCTAGATTAAGGTCACTCTTTTTAGCTTTTACTTGGCTTTCCCAATGGCTACACGTATGCAGGCGCATAGTTAAGGGATAAGGAGATTGCTTTTAAATACTCTTTGTCTACTGATGGGCAGTACTCATCTCAAGAGGTAAATTGGAATACAACATATCAACTCACGAAGTGTAACAACCTCTTCTGCATATCTTCTCGGTGCTAGACGTAACCCCACATATTCTAAACACATTCAACTATAGGTTAAGGATAGCTAGTGAACACCACATCTCAACTCAGGAAATGCATTCATCCTCCGACTTATCTTATAAAGCTATTAGGATGTAGTGGGGTTTCTATTAACACTCCATCGCAACTCACGAAGAGTGTCCACCTCAAAACTCCTCTATTTACTCAATTTAATTTCATACAATCATCTAATTGTGTGTGTGTGTACTTGTGACCACATCTTTCATATAAGCATCATTTCACTAACATTATCTTCTCTACATGCTTTAGTCCTACATTCATCAATTTACCCACTTAACATGCTTCCCAAGTCATATACTTTACCTAGGCATAATCTAAGCCAAGCATGAAATTCAACTTCAAAAAACCCAAGACAAGATTTATCTTCAATATCACTTCATATCATATACTAGGACTTCAAAGCCCCACTCACAAAACATATTGTGTAATAAAAAGTTCATCAAGTTAATACCGCCACCAAGAAGGTGGGCGATACCAATCAAGAACAATTTACAATAAGAACTATGAAATATACGAACGTCACCATTTAAGAAAGACATTATCAAATGTAATCAATTTCTCAATATTTCATCATAATAAGTCCCTTAGGCATTAGCTAAACAAACCTAGCAACATAAGAAAAAAAAAGTTCATACCTTACTCAAACATGCTCATTTAACCCATTTCTTAAGCTAAAATTTTGAATTATGCATATACATGAATTCATTACGTTTTTAACATGAAAATGATCAATTCATACAACAATATGAACATTTAAGTCATTATAACACTTTTACAAGAAAACCCATGCTTAAAATAAAAGATAGAAGGCAATAGAGTTTCAAAACCCTTTTTGAATGTTTTGGAAAAGGCTCTTTGAATGGAAGAGAGTCCAAGGATGGATACATACCTCAAAGATAAGGAAACCCACTAATTTTTATGACGTCCAAACCAGCCCTTCTTGCCCTCCTTGAGTCTTAGCTCCAACGGTGACTTTGAGAGTGTTTTCTTTAGAGAGGGAGTTTTAATATTTTAAGTGAGGGGTCTTGTCTATGTTTAGGGCTTAAAAATAAATTATTATAACTTTAAAACCCTAAAAATATTGACCTTGGGTTATTAAATACTTTGGGTAAATTTACACAAAACACCACAAGTTTGCAGCAAGCTTCAACAACTTTTGGGAGGAGTCAATTGACGACCCAAGCTACGGGGCATCACTTGGTCGACGACTCATCCAGTTTGGCGTAGATGACTTTAGAGGCTGCTACATGGTGGGATAGACTTACCGGTAGATGGGGCGTAGATGGGCCTAGACCCAGTAGGCTGCCTCGTCGATTGAGAAGTGGTTTTGGAAGTTTTGTCCATGCCTTGGGCCCTTCAATTAGGGTCCCTTGTGGGTACTAAGTGGGGTCGAGCCCAAACCTTAAACACCTAAACTAAGTCGTCTATGTATTAGGAAAACCTCACATCAGTTTGAAGTAAAACCAACACGTAAAACTCATTCAAATTAAACAAGACGCATGAACACTTTCTAAGGCACACCTTCCAAACGTCATGGACCTTCTCGGGCGTTTGATGTCGCCTAGCTTATGTATTTAGTCTTCGACCTATGTCACCAAATTGGTGCGTACACTCAACAACTGATAGGTGCAGGCCTTTGTTGATGTTACATGTCATTGGACGAAATCAGTTACAAGATGCGCACAAGCCACATCTCTGCATGCAGGCCTTGTCTTATGCAACATGCCATTGGCTGACATCTATTGTGAGATACACATATTCCACCTTTGTTCTTACAAGCCATGAATGAAGACACATGATATTTATCAACGTCCCTTGCCATATGCATACATGCAACGTCACATGCATGTAGGCCTTATGTGATACTACATCTCATTGGCGGACATCAACAGACCGATATATGTAGCATACGAAAGATGCTGGCAGGACACCTTCGATGTCGGAAGGTTGATCTGTGTTGACGATGTTGGGAGGCCATAATCAACGTCAGTATATTGATGTTTCCAGGCTATCAACAACTAACCATTGCGTACATGCGAAGGGTGATGCACGTAGTCCATGCTCGCACTCACTAAGTGATGCACACAAGCCACGACTGATGCTTCAGTCCGCAGTAAACATAACAGAGAAACGTACACAAGCCACGACCGATGCGGGCGGTCAACGACTTATGTCGCCTTGCGAATGCCACTTGTTGTTGGACAACATCGCTTGCTCGAATCTTATATGCCTTGGCAAAAGCTGTTTTTCATTACCTGACGTCGATGTCTCCCAGTCAATCAAGTACACCACAACTCATGTTTATAGGCATTAGATAATGTTGCATTCCATTAGACCATGTAACTTCCCTAATGCGCACTAGAAATAGATGATGATGCCTTCCATTTGCTGACTACCTTTTGGAGATATGCACAAGACACGACTGATGCAGGCAGTCTACGAGCAACGTCAGCTGAGAAATGTGTAGTCTACAGCCAATAAGGGTAGCACACACCTGATGTTGGTTGACTGTTGTGTGCAGGCCAAGGATGATGCAGAAAAGCGAAGAGCGATTACCTTTGAACGATGTGCACAGGCTTCGATTGATGTCGCAGTCCACGACCAATGTCGTCTGGCGAATTCCACTTGTCATTGGCCGATGAAGCTTGCCTTAAACACATATGCCTTGGATAATAGTGTTTGTCGTTGGCCGACGCCAATGCCACCTTGCTGATGTGCACAAGCAAAATATATTCTTTAAAGGCCTTGACTGATGTTGCCTTCCATTAGCATACCTTGTAACCTCAAGACCATAAGCCTTGATTGATGGTGCCTTCCATTGGCCGACGTTGATATCTCTCAGCCAATGAGCAAACACCATAGGTTCTAAGTCCATGCCATGGATGATGCAATGTGACGTTGTCCGTTGTTTCATTGTAGATGTGTGAAGACTTTGGTTTATGTTGCCTTCCATTTAGTGATGTCGCTTGGCTGATGCATGAGGCCACAACTAATTTTACCCTATCGATTCCCACACTCCAGGAATTATGCGTGCAAGCCTTTGTTTATCTAGCATGCCATTGGTTGATGTCGCAGAATCGATGCGCATAAGATACGTCAAATGCGTGCGTACTTTTCTTGTTGTTGTGTGCTATTGGCTGACGTCGCTTTCCCAAAGAGTACAAGCATTTCCTCATATTGGCTGGTACTACACGGACGATGCATCCAATCATTGGCTGGTACTACATTCCATTAGCTAATGTCGCTTGCTTGATGCATACATTCCATGTCAGATGCTTGCAAGCATTGGTAATACTTCCTATCTGCCGTTGACGTCTCTTGCCCTTAGCTCAGAAGTCTTATCTAATGGGTGCATGTCTTTGGCCGATGTCGATGTCGCTTAACCGATGCACACACAACACAAGAATTTCATGCATGCCTTTGATGATGATGCATGTCGTCGTTTGACGTCCCTTTCCATATGCGTGCAAACAACGTTAGATGCGTGAATACTTTGGCTGATGCTGCATGCAATTGGACAAAATTTATTGGCCAATGCATTCAGGTAATGACTGAAGTTGCACAATAAATGTGCCCATGCCACGTTTGACATGTACAATTCTTGGCTGATGTTGCCTTTAATAGGTTAATGTCGTTTGGCCAACACGTGCAGGCCATGACTAATTATTCTGAGTCAATGTGTATGCACACGGATGATGTGTGCCGGCCTTGCGTGGTTCTGCCTCCTATTGGCCAATGTCTTTTGGCTGATTCACGCATGCTAAAGTCTATGTGCTCAGACAACGGCTGAAGACGCCCAGTACATGTACTCATGACACGATTGATGTGTGATGGCCTTGAATGAGGTTGCATGTAGTTGGGAGACGTCGCTTTCGAGATACACATATTCCATATTCGCGCGTACATGATTCTGCTGATGTCAAATACCATAGGCTAACCTCTCATGCCATATTCTCTCATCCACGTCTGTCTGAGCAGGATTCGCCTAAAGTCGTATGTAATTGGCCGATGTTGCTTTCCATATGCGCACATGCCACAGAAAATGCCTACGGGACTTGGCTGATGTTATCATCCGTTGGTTGACATCTACATATTTATATGTGCAGGCTATGCACGATGCTGGCAGGGCAAATCTATATCACTAAACCGATGATTGAAGACTATGAACGATGCTAGAAGGCAATATTCGACCTCTAAAAACAGATGTGTGTAGGCTGCAGATGATGCTGGCAAGCAATGTTTGATGTTAACAGATGTTAACAGAACAACGTGTGCTGTCTCAAGATGATGTTTGCAGCCCACGTCTAATGTTTGGTGTGAATTGCGCGTTGAGTAAAGGCGATAAGGGCATGAAACGCTCGATGTCTCCTGACTATCATTTTTATGCCAATGGTGCATGACAACTTAACGATTTAAACAAGCAAAGGTCGATGTACGCAATCAATGGGCGACGTGAATTGAGCAATTTAAAGGTTCAAGCGATGCTAGCATCCTACTTCCCACATCGGGTGGTTGTCATGTGCAGTAAAAGGGCGATAAAGGAAGGCAAAGCGTGACAACCGTTGGGTGACGTGCACAACCCATGGGTGATGTGGCTGGTTCATGCCTCATGTCTCTCCAGCAATGGATACAAGCTTGGATCAATGCGACAGTCCACTACTAATTTCACCTAGCCAATGCCTCTTTTAATTGACCGATGTGGCTTGGTCGATGTTCATAAGCCACCACTAATGTTGCCTAGTCGATACGCTTTGACCATGGCATATGTTGTCCAGATGATGTACACACAACATATATGATGCTTGAAGACCTTTGTTGATGTTGCATCTCATTGGTCAACATCGCTTTCTAGATGCAAACATTCCATGTCCATCCATGTAGTCCTTGGCTGATGTCGTACACCTTTGGCCAACGTTTCTTGCAAGAAACACACATTCCTCATACATGCGTTCCGTCATTGGATGATGTCGCATTACATTGGCCAACGTCTTTTTCCAGATGCGCACATGCCACAACAAATGCCTGCAGTCTTTGGCTGATGCTCCCTGTCATTTGCCGATATTTGTAGACCGATGTGTATAGGATATAGACGATGCTGGCAGGTCATAGATGATGTCACCAGATCAATTTTTGAAGTCTACTAATCATGGTGGAGAGCCATATTGGACGACGGTAGACGAATGTGTGCAGGCTACAGACGATGGTGTAAGGCCAAGTTCATTGTTGGAAGACTAATATGTGTAGGATAAAGAGGATGTTGGTAACGCACACCCGACATCGGCTGAGATGTGTGTAGCCCAAAGGTGATGCATGAAAACAACATACGACAATGGCTAACCATGTTGTGCATGCCAAGGGACTTTCTGGCCCTCCACGCGCGACGTCGACTGACTATTGTCTGCAATCCAAAGGCAATACGGGTAGGAAAAGCCCAGTGTAGGCTGACCATAGTGTAAAGGAAAAAGGCGATGCATGTAGGTCATATTGAATGTCGTCTTTCAATTGTGGTCATACAAAAGGAGATCCGGGAAGGCCACGTCGAGTATTGGTTAACTTTTATGTAGTCCAAAGCCTATGCGGGAAGGCAAAGCTCGACATTGGTAGACTATTGTGCAGGACAAAACAGATAGGTCCAGACAATACCCGACATTGTCTGATCATTGTGTAAGCCAAAGTCGATGGGAGAAGGACACACCTTATTTCTCCTGACCATTCTTTCTACCCTAAGAAAGATGCGGGAAATCCACGCCGCACAACGGCTAAGCGATGTGCACAAACCACATCCCTAACGGGCATTTCATGGACGATCTCGGTTGAGCAATGTACAGGTTAAATGGGATGAGGGTTGCCCACATCGTACGTGAGCATGCCGTTGTGTGTAGTATAAGGGCGACCGGTGAAGGACATGTTCAACGACAATTGAGTTGTGTTTATAGGCCACGGCCGATACGGCTGGTCCATGCATGATGTCCTTTGAGCGATGTGCACAAGCCTAGGCTGATAAGACAATATACACCAAATGTCTCCCAGCCATTGCCCCTTGTCGTTGTCCGATATCGCTTTTTCGAAGCAGATAGGCCTTGGCTGATGCTGCCAGCTGTCGGACAACGCCGATATCTCCCTACCGAGATTCCCTACTTATGCTGCCTGTTGTTGTCTAATGTCGCTTGCCGGAAGGTTACAAGCCTTGTCTGTTGCCTTACCGATGTGTACAGGCTATAGATGATGCTTGCAGGACACATTCGAGATTGGAAGAGCAATGTGTGAACGCAATAGAAGATGTTGTCATGCCACATTCGATGTTAGCATACCGATGTGTGCAGGCTTTGGACAAGGTTGACAGCTCATATCCAACGTAGACTTACAATTTTGTGAAGCCCATAGGCGATTTGATTAGACTACGTCAGACGTCGGTTAGCCATTATGTTCACACCAAAGGAAATGCGATGTGGGCAAGGAAATGCTGATGTCGACATACCGTTGTGTCAAAACAAAGGGCGATTCGAGTATTGCAACCCCTACAATGACTAGGCGATGTGTACAAACCATGGCCGATGCGGGCAGTCCATAACCAAAGTTTATTAAGAGATGTGCACAGGACACGACTAATGCATGAAGGCATTGGTTGATGTTGCATGCCTTTGGCAGACATCTCTTGCTAGATGTGAACATGCCACATTCATGCATCCAAGCCTTGGCTGATATACCTTGACATATATGTACATTTAACGTCCATGTGTGCAGGCCTTGTTAAAACCGCATGTCATTGGATTACGTCGCTTACTTGATGCGCACATGCCACACCAAAAGAGGGCTGGCTTTGGCTGATGTCGAATGCATGTAAAGGGAGATTCGGGAAATCCACAATCGACAATGAGTTAGGAATGTGAACAAACCACGACCGATGCAGGCAGTCCACTATCAATGTAGAATAGGGGATGTGCATAGTCCACGACCAATACGGGCAGTCAACGAGCAATGTCGGGTTACCGTTGTTGCTATCTATTAGCCGATGTTGTTTCCCAAATCACATAAGTATAGGTTGATGGTGCATGTCATTGCTTGATGTCTATATGTCCTAGTCGATGTGCACACGCCACGACACATGCATGAAGGCCTTTGCTTATGTTGTCTTTCTTTGGTAGACATTGTTTGCCCGATTCCACATGACACGGCTGCTGTGTGGCTCACTTGGGGCTTTCGCTTCCTCTTCGTGGATATTGACTTACAGGAGTAGAAATCATTTTTTCAAAGAATCATAATGAACATATACAACCCAAATATGCACGTTCGATGCTACAAACACACATTAACTTCCAAAAATAATTTTTTATATATAAAAAGTAGTTTTCAACATTTTTTTTAATTATTTTTATTATTCCCAAAATGAGTAATTAATTTATAAAACAAATGAAAAATATTTTAAAAAAAAAAGATAATGCCAAAAATTCACAAATAAATATAGTAACATTGAATCCAACACTTTCAACATTTTTTAACATATTATTTTAGTTCTACTTCCTAAAATGGGTAATAAATATATAAACATATAGGAAAAACGTTTTTTTTAATATAAAATTAACATAAAAAATTCAAAATTAAATATAGTAACTATTAATTCAACAATTTCAATTTTTTTTTTAGTTTTTACTCTTATATAGTAAATCTCAAAAAAATGGTAATTTATTAATAAAAATAGGGAAAAACATTAAATTAACACAAAAATTCAGAAATTAATATAGTAATAAAAATTTAGAAGACATAAAAAAATTATAAAATTAATGCCAAAAAATCACAATTAAATGTTGTTGGATGTCGCTTGTCTAACAAGTGCAAGCCACAAATGATGCTAATAGGCAAGTCCAATGTCGTTATACCGAAGTGTGCAGGCAACAAGGGATGCGCTAGGCCACACTTGACATCGATATACCGATGTATGTAGGCTAGAAAATATGTTGGCTGGCCACGTCTGTCATTGGAAGATCGAAGTGTGCAGGCTATGGACGATGCTGGTAGAAACGTCCAACATTGAGTGACCGATGTGTGCAGTCTAGAAACAATAGGTAATGCCTAAGTTCGATGTCAGCTGACTTATGTGTGGTGGACAATGGTTATATAGTCAATCCATGTCTAACGTTGGTTGACAATTATGTGCAGGCTAAAGGTAAAGATTGAAGGCAACTTCTGACATCGACATATCGTTCTTCTAACTCCTAAGGCAAAGCGGGAAAGCCAATCCTAACGTCGGTTGACCGTTTTGTCCAGCGAAAGGCGATGGGTGCAACAAACGCACAATGTCGCCTAACCGTTATTTGCATGTCAAGGGCGTTGTGGGCAGTCCACGCCTAATAATAATTAAGCTATGTGAAAAATCCATGGCATATTTTGGCGGTCCATGACCGAATTATGTTGAGCAATGTATAGGCTAGCGCCGATGCAAGATGCACACGTCTGACGTCATCTAGACGTTGTGTGTAGGAAAAGGGCGATGTTGAAAGGGAAAATTGACAATCGTTGAGTGATTTTCAAATGCCATGGATGATCCAGAAGTCCACGACCAATTTCACCTGTACAATGCTGCTTGTCGTTGGTTCATGTTGTTTGCCTGAAGAACACTAGGCTTGGCTGATCCTTCCTTCCGTTGGTCGACATTGTCACGACTGATGTGTGCAGGAATTTGTTTATATTTTATTCTTTTAGCCAAAGTTTCTTGACCAAATAGCAAAGGCCTTGGCTTACACTGCCTTAGGGGGGACGATGCATATGTCGCCCAACAGATTCAAACAGGTCACTAATGATGCATGCAAGACCTTGTAGATCTTGCATTTCATTGCCAAAATATGATTTCAAGATGCGCACATGCCATGTAGAAAATGTGTAGGCCTTGGCTGATGCTGGTTGCCATTGGCCGATGTTGCTTGACCGAAGAACAGAAGCCTTGGCTTATGCTTCCTGCCATCGGCCGATGTCGATGTCACCAAGACGATTCAAACACGCCTTAGATTATGTGTCCATGCCTTGGAAAATTCTACATGCCGTTGTCTGTTGTCTCTTGCTAGTTCTGCACAAACCACGTTAGATGCGTAAGACCTTCACTAATGTTGCTTGTTGTTATTTGACGCCACCTTTTCAATGCATGAAGGCTTACAATAATGTAGCCCAATTGATGCGCCCACGCTACAACTAATGCATGCAAGCCCTTGCTGATGTTGCCTGACTTTGATCGTTGTCGCCTGGCTTATGCATGCAGGTCACGAACAATTTATGTGAGTCGATGCCAACACGCCACAGGTGATGCATGCAGACCTTGGATATTGCTGCTTGTCGTTAGTTGATGTAAATTTGATTATGTGTATAGGCCAAATCCGATGTCGCCTAGCCGATCCGCTCACATCATAGTTGAAGTCACCCTGTAATTATGCACATGACACGATCAATGCCTATAGGCCTTGTCTGATTTTACATGTCGTTGGATGGCGTTTCTTGTCAGTTGCCCATACATCACGTCAGATGCATGCTTGACTTTGCTAATGCGACCTGCCGTTGGCAAACTTCAACATACCGATATGTGCAATTTGCTGACTCTACTGGCAGGCCACATCTAACGTCGACAGACCAATGTGTGAAAGTTATGGATGATGTTTGGAGGCTACGTTTCACATGGATAGACAGATGAGTGCACTTTACGAACAATGTTGTGAAGCACCATTCAATGGAGGCATGCCATGCTCGTCGTTGACTTAATGGTGTGTGCATGACCAAGGTAATGCGGGGAAGCAACGCCTAATGTCAGCTGAGCGTTGTGTGGAGGCCAAGAGCGATATAGGTAGCCCACGCTCGACAATGATTGAGTGATGTGTAGAAGCCATGGCAGATGCGGGCATCCCCACAGTCAATGTTTGCTAAGTGACGTGCACAAGCCAAAGTCAATGAGGGCAATAAACGACTAATGTCTCTTGGATGATGTTTCTTGCCGTTTGCGGACGTTATTTTCCCAAAGCGCACATTCCATGAGAGATACTTTCTATTGTTACACGACACTAATGTCACCCTGTCGATGCACACATACAATGTCTCATGCGTTAAGGCCTTGGCTAATATTGCCTGTCATTGGCTTATGTCACTTGCTCAATTAGAACTAGAGGCGGACAATGTTGCCTTCCAATGGCCGATGCTAGCTTAGCATATTCCCAATATTAATTGATGCAGGCATTCCACGACAGGAGTATGCTGAGCACTGTGCATGCTACAATTGATGCGGGTAGTCTACGTTAGACGTTGGCAGGCTTTTTTGTGTGGGCTAAGGGTGATGCAAAACGGCCAAGCCACAACTGATGTGACAGTCTATGCATGATGTCTGCTAAGCGATGTGCACAAGCCACAACTGATGTGACAGTCCACGACCAATCTTATATGGTCGATGTCAATTTTCGTTGGCCGATGATGCTTGCTCGAATCACACAGTCCTTGGATAAAGGTGCCTATCTTTTGTATATGCTGATGTCGCTTTCTACATGCGCACTAGTTATGTTAGATGCATGCACGCCTTGACTTATGATGCCTCTCTTTGGATGACATTGTTTCGATAAAGACCAAAAGTTGTGACGGATGGTTCTTGCCGCTCGCTGATGTCGATATTGCGCAGCGGATGCACACACACCACAAGTTATGCAACCACACATTTGAAAATTATGCATGACATTGTTTGATGTTGCTTTCTAGATGCCAACAAAACACATTTGATGCAAGAAGTCCTTGATTGATGCTGCCTTTCGCCGATGTAGCTTGCATGATGTTCACATGCCACGTCAGATGTGTACATGCCTTCGTTCATTGGGACTCCCGTTGGCCAACATCTTAAGTGTGATGCGTGCATGTTATGAACGATGCTGACTGTCCATATTCGACGTCGGCAGGCTGATGTGTGTAGACTAGGAAGATGATGGCAGGCAATATTTTGACTTCGGTAGAAGAATGTGTGAAGGATACAAACAATGCTATCAGACTATGTTTTATGTCAACAAACTGATATGTGAAGGTTGCGGATGATGATGACAGCCCACATCAGACGTCGGCAGAAACTTGTGTGCAGGCCTAAGGCAATTCGGGAAAATGACATCCGATGTCGGTTGAGCATTACGTGTATGCCAAAGGCGATATGGTAAGGCCACGTCTTGCGTCCAATGATAATTATGTTAAAACCAAAGGTGATGTAGCGAGGTAACACCTGATGTAAGCTAACCTTTTTGTGCATACTAAGGGCGATTCAGCCAATCCGTGCAGGATAATGACTAAGCAATGTGCAAAAGATACGGTCGATGTAGGAATTCCACAACCAACATCGGTTGAGCGATTTCATGGCCAACACCACTTGTCGTTGGCTGATGCGGCTTGCATGAAGTGAACATGTCTTGGTGGATTTTTCCTATCATTGTCAAACGCTGATGCGTCTAACCGATGTGCACACAACACGGGCAATGCATGCAGGTCTTCACTAATGCTGCCTTTCGTTTGCCAATATGACTTTTTCGATACTAACTGGCTACGAATGATGCTTCCACCTGTGGTAAACAAAAATGTGGCTTGCACGGTGCACACGTGCCAATTCTGATGCGTGCATGGGTTCGTTGAAGCCACATGTAGTTTGTTGAATTTATTTACCAATGCCCACGTACCACATCAAATGTGTGGCCACATGGAGCTCTTGACTCCGTAACACAGATTTTTACATAGAGGAGTACACAATGTTTTTTTGTGATATTCATAATGAACATTTAAAACCCAAAGATTCACGTTCTAAGGTGCAAACAAACATTACATTCCACAAATAACTTTTTTTATATATAAAAATAGTTATTTCTTTGTAATTTTTTGGGTTAGCCCAAAAATAAGTACTTGGTAAATAATACATATGAAAAATATAAAAAAATAATGCAAAAATTTCACAATTACATGTAGTAACCTTAAATTAAACAATTTCAAAAAGTGTTTTTCAATTTTATTTTTATTCAGTAAAACCAGAAAATGAATAATTGATGATTAAAAAAAAAGAAAAATATGACAAGAGATAAAATTAGAGCCAAAATTACACGAATAAATATAGTAATCTTGAATTCAATAATTTCACTAATTTTTTTCATTTTTATTTGTGTTTGGTAAATCCTGAAAAATAAGAAAAATTTAACACCATATAAAATTAAGGCCAAAATTTCAGAAATAAATATAGTAACCTTAAACTCAATAATTTCACTAATTTTTTTAACTTCTATTTCACCTAGATAATGTATTTTGGCTTTGACCTATTTCACCGAATTAATGCACACACGCCACTGTTGATACGTGCTGGACTTTGATGATGTTGCATGTCATTTGGCGAAATCTGTTATAAGATGTGCACATGCCACATCCGTGCATGCATGCCTTGTTTGATGCAGGATACCATTGGTTGACGTCTCTTGCGAGATACACACATTCCACCTTTGTTCTTGCAATCCTTGGCTGAAGAAGCATGCCATTGGCCAACGTCCCTTCCCTGATGCGGTCACATGCATGTATGCCTTGAGTGATACTACATATCATTGGCGGACATCAACATACCGACATGTGAAGGCTAACGATTCTTGCAGGACATATCCAACAACGGGAGGCATATTTGTGTAGGCTATAAAAGATGTTGAGAGGTCACAATCAATGTCAACATATTGATGTTTGCACGCTATCGACGATGTTCTCACGCACCTCTCAACATTGGTAGATCAATGTGTGCAGGTCAGCCAATGGATGCAGGAAATATCCAACGTCAGCTGACCATTGTTTGCATACCAAAGGCAATGTGGGAAGACAACGTGCCACATTGGCTGGTCAAAGGATATGTAGGCAGTTCTTGGACAACATCGAGTGACCTTTGTGTGCATGCCAAAGGTTATCCAAGCTATCAACGCTCGATGTCGAATAACCATTGCGTATAGGCCAAGGGTGATGCGGGTAGTGCATGCTCTACACTGGCTGATAGATGTGCACAAGCCACGATCGATGCTGCAAGTCCACAGTTAATATTACAGAAAACATGCATAAGTCATGACCAATACAGGCGTTCAATGACTAATATCGTACAGCCAATGCCGCTTTTTGATTGACAACATGGCTTGCCCGAACCGCACATACCCTGGAAAAAGTTGTCTGCCATTTTCTGACGCCGATGTTGCCCAACCAATGCGCGCACACCATGACTCGTGTTTATAGGCCTTGGCTAATGGTGCATTCCATTTGCAAACATCAGTTTTTCAATGCACAGTAGAATCAAATCATGGTTCCTTCAATTAGTCAATGTCGTGTTAGAGATATAAAGAAGCAACAATAGATGGAGGCAGTCCAAGAGCAACGTCAGCTGAGAAATATGTAGGCTATGACTGCTGAGGGCAACACAAGTCTAACGTTGGCTAGCCATTATGTTCAGGATAAGGGTGACGTGGGAAGGCCAATACGAATTACCTCTGAGTGATATGTATAGGTCACGGCCGATTCATACTGTCCATGCCCTATGTCGGCTGAGAGATGTGCATAGGCCTCGACCGATATGGCAGTCCACGACCAAAGTTGTCTGGAAAATGCCACTTGTTGTTAGGCGTTGAAGCTTTCCTGAAACACACATGCCTTGGAAAAATGTGTGTATCTTTGGATGGCGCCAATGTCACCTTGCTGATGTGCACAAGCAAAAGCTATTGCGTTAAGGCCTTGGTTGATGCTGCCTGTCGTTGGACATCGTCACTTGCCTGAAGCACATAGGCCTTTGCTAATGCTGCCTGTGTTAGCCAATATAAAAATCAATCAGTCAATAAAAACCCACTACGATAGATGCGCATAGGCCTTTAATTGTGCTGCATTCCATTTGCCAATGTAACTTTTCACATGCGCAAATGACATGTAAGGTGTGTTCATGCCTTGGCTGATACTGCCTTCCATTAGCTAACGTCGTTAACCTGAAAACCATAACCCTTGGCTGATGGTGCCTTCCGTTGGCCAACATTGATATCTCTAAGCCAATGATCATACGCCACAGGTTATGAGTCCATGCAACGTGACATTGTCCGACGTTGCCTTCTAGATGCGTGAAGACCTTGGTTGATGTTTCCTACCATTTACTTATGCCGCCTGGACGATGTATGAGGCCATAACCTCTTTCACCCAATCAATACACACATGCCACAACTGATGCGTACAAGCCTTACTTGATGTAGCCTGCCATTTGTTGATGTTGCAGAGTCAATGTGCATACGGCACGACAAATTTATGCTGATGTGGCACGGCAAATATATGCATACTTTGCTTCTTGTAGTGTTATATTGCCTAACGTAGCTTGCATAAAGAGCATAGGCATTGGCTAATACTATTTGATGTTGGTTGATTAAAATTTCGCCCTAGCGATGCACACAAGCCACGGATAATGTATGCAGGCCTTGTCTGGTGCTACATACCATTAGCGAATGTCGATATCCTGATGCTCACATGCCATGTTAGATGCTTGCAAGCATTGGGTGGTGTTTCCTGCCGGTGGTTGACGTCTCTTGCCCTAAGTTCATAAGCCTTGTCTAATAGGTGCATGCCATTGGCCGATGTCGATATCGCTCAACCGATGCACACACACAACAAGTAATGCATGCATGCCTTTGATGATGAAGCATGATGTTGTTCGCCGTCTCTTGCTGGTTGTGGGCAAATCATGTTAGATGTGTGAAGACCTTGGATGATGCTTCCTAAAATTGGCCAACATCTCATGGCCGATGCATGTAGTCCACGACTGAAATCGCCCAGTGAAAGCCTTGGCTGATGCTATCTATAATTGGTCGATGTCTCCTTGACAATGCAGACAGACCAGTACTGATGTTACCGAGTTTATGCGTACCCACATACAGATGCGTGCAGGCCTTGCATGTTGCTTCCTCTCATTGGACGATGTTTTTTGGCTGATGCATGCATGTTAAAGTCGATGTTGCCTTGTCTAGGTGATCAGACAACGACTAAAGCCACCTAGTCGATGTGCAAACAACAGGAGTGATGTGTGCAGGCCTTAGATATGTCTCCATGCAGTTGGGTGACGTTGCTTTCCAGATGCAAACATGCCACATTTATGCGTGTAGGATTTGGATGATGCCCAATACCATTGGCTAACATCTCATGCCATATACTTTGATTCCATGTTTGTCCGGGCATGATTTAGCTGAAGCCATATGCCATGTCCTTACGTTGCTATGCACAATGCTAGCAAGGCAAATCAATTGTCAGTAAATTGATTTGTGCAGACTACGAATAATTTTAGAAGGCCACGTTTTTCCTCTACAGACCAATATATGCAGGATAAGGAAGACGCTAGCAGACAATGTTTGAAACAACAAATCGATCTGTGTTGTCTCCTAAAGATGCTGGCAGCCCACATCTGACATCGGGTGTGCCTTGTAAAGCGATAGGGGCACGCAACATTTGATATTTCCTGACCGTTCTTTGTAGACCAAAGGTGATGCAACCAATCCATTACCGACGACAATTGAGTGATTAGCACAAGCCACGGTCGACATATGCATTCAATAGGAAATGCCAATTGAGCAATGTGCAGGCAATAAACGATGCTAGCACCCCATATCCAATGTCGGTTGGTCGTTGTATGCAGGACAAGGGAGATGAAAGAAGGCAAAGTGTGACAACCCTTTGTTGATGTGCATAGGAAATGGGTGATGTTGTTTGTCCACGCTTGAAGTTTCCCGACCAATAGGTACAGGCATGGACCAATGCGATAGTCCACGACTAATGTTGCTTAGTCGATGACACTTTTCGTTTACCGATATGTCTTGGTCGATGTGCATAGTACACAACCAATGTTTCCTAGAAGATGCCCTTAGACCATGTCTTAAGTGGTCCAGCTGATGTGCACACGACACATCTGATTCTTGGTGGCCTTAGCTGATGGTGAATGTCGTTGGCCGATGTCGCTTTCAAAATGCACACATCCTATGTCCGTGCATGGAAGACTTGGCTGATGCCACATACATTTGGCCAACGTTGTTTGTAATATACACACATTCCTCATCCACGCATTCAGGCCTTGGCTGAAGACACATGCTATTGGCTGACATCTTTTGCAAAATGCACACATGCAATCCGTGGCTGATGCTGCATGTCATAGGCCGGTATTTGAAGACAGATATGTGTAGATACAAATGATGCTGATAGGTAATATTTGATGTCAACAGACAAATTTTTTGAGGCTATGAACGATGGTGGCAAGCCATGTTGAACGCTGGAAGATTGATGTGTGCAGGCTGCAGATGATTTTGTCAGGCCACGTTCGACATTGAAAGACTGATATGTGTTGGATGAAGACAATGTTTGTAACCCACGCCCAATTTAAGATGACATGTGTGTAGGCCAAAGGCGACGCGGGCAAACCACGTATGACGATTGTTGACCATGTTATACACGCCAAAGGCGATGCGGGCACGCCAAGCCCGATGTTGACTGACCATTGTGTGCAAGCCAAAGGCAATGTGGGTAGGAAAAGTCCGACATACGCTGACAGTAGTATGCAGGAAAAAGTCAATGCAGGTAGGCAACATCAAATATCCGATTTCCATTATATGCCTGAAAAAGGCGATGCGGGAAGGCCACACCAAATATTGGTTGACGATTGTGTAGGCCAAAGGTTATGGGGGAAGGTGACGCTCGATGTCTATGGATTATTTTGCAGGCCAAAGGATATAGAGGTAGGGAACGCGGGATGTCAACTTGTCATTGTGTTTGTCAAAGTCGATGGAGGAGGGGAAGGCCTTTTGTATCCTGATCATTATTTCACATGAACGATTATGTTAGAAGTCAACGCCCTACAATGGCTAAGCGATGTGCACAAACCACATCCCTAAAATGCATTACATGGAAGACGTCGGTTGAGCAGTGTGCAGGATACAACGGATGTCGGTTACCGATGTACGATGTCAGTTGGCCTTTTTGTATATGATAAGGGAGATGGGGGAAGGACATGCCTGACGACCACTGAGTTGTGTACATAGGTCACAACGGATACGAATGATCCATGCCTGACGTCCTTTGAGAAATGTCCACAAGCCATGGCTGATATGGCAGTCTACAACCAAAGTAGCGTGGCCAATGCCTATTTTTGTTGACCGATGTTTCTTGTCCAAAGTATATAGGTATTGGATAATGTGTCCAGTGGTCGTCTTACCGACATGCCACAACATATGTCCTCTTCAATTGGCCAAGTATTATCGCCTGAAGCGCACTGTCCTTTGCTACTTTTGCCTCATGTGGGTCGATGCAAAGGTCTCCCACGCACAAGGTCAAATGTGTATAGGCATTTGCTGATGCTGCGTTCCAATGGCCAACATTGCTTGACAGATGCGCCAATGCCATGTTAGATGTGTTTAAGCCTTGGCTGATGTTGTCTGCCATTAACTAACGTCGCTTTCCTCAAGCACACATGCTTCGATACTGAAGCCTCCCATTATCGACGTCGATATGGCCAAGATGATGCACACATGCCACAATTTGTGTGCGCATGCCTAGGATGATGTTGTATGTCATTGTTTGAGGCTGCTTGCCAAATGTTTAAAAACAAAACCAGATGCATGAATACTTAGCTGATGCTGCTTTTCGTTTGTCGACGTCTCTTGTGCAATGCATGTAGGCCACGACAAATGTTGCCATGAGTATGCACACATTCTATAGCTAATGTGAACTTGAGTTTCGTGAATGTTTTGTGAGTTAATTTTTTGTTAAAAATGATATACACTGATATCCTTAAGCAGTGTGTGAAGTTCGGTGACGTTTGGAGGTCAAACCTCCAAGAATGTCCATGACGTTCAGAAGATATCCCTTAGATTAGGCTTGTGTGTGTTCATGTGTTTTAGGGAATTTTACATGTTCGTTTTAATAAGAATTTGTATGGATGTTTCTATGACCTAGACGCCTATGTTTAGGGGTTTACCTTTGGGGTACGACACTAACTAGGACCCATGAGGGGTTCTAGAAGAGGACCCAAAACATGGCAACCAAGATGCCAAAACAGGGCAATCAACACCCACAGTGTACTTGCCGTAGACTCAACTACACCCCGTCGTTTGGGGGGCATAGTACCACACTTAGTAGTAGCCTATCCCCCAATGAAACAGAATCTAAAGCCATGGATGCCGCAGCAGGAAGTGCCGTCGATCAGACGATGCCCTGTAACTTGGGATCATCGTTTGGCACCTTCAAAAGCTACTGGACATATTCTAGCTTTGCCTGGGCTGTTTTATAAATTCATCCCAAGATTTTTATTACCCTAGGATTATATATTTAGGGTTTTTAAGTTATTTTAGGTTAGTTTTAAGTCGTAGACAAAGAAAATACCCCTCACTTTAAATATTCAACTCTCTCTATCTAAAGACAAACTCTCTCAAGTCACCATTGGAGCTAAGACTCAAGAAAGAGGTAGGAGGGCGGGTTTGACGTGTTTCTTCATAGAAATTAGAGGGTTTCCTTCCCTTTGAGTTATGGTAGTCATCCATTAACCCTCTTCTATTCGAGGAGTCACTTCTAAAATATTTGAAAAAGGGTTTTCAAACTCTATCTTTTTCTAATCTTTATTTTAAGCGTGGGTCTTCATATAAAAGTGTTTTAATGATTGAAATATGTTTAGTTTACTATTAATTGTTGATTTTAATGTCAAAATCGTAATGAACTCATGTTTATACATATTTTGAACTTTAAGTTTAAGAAATGGCTTAATTAAACATGATTGTGTAGAGTTTGAGCTTTGGTCTCCTTATATTATTATTATGGTTTAGCTACTTACCTAAGGGAAATATTATGATAAAATATTGAATATTTGATTATAGGTGGTTCATGGTTGGTTAAATGGTGAGTTGGTTTTATTATGTAACTCTTATTATGAAATGCGCTTCAATGGCATGGTCCACCTTCTAGGTGGCGGTGTTTACTCGACGAATTTGGACTATTTAGTATGTATTGCAAGTGTGGCTTTTAAGGCCTAATGTATTAAATGAATTAATAATGGAGATGGTTCCTTCAATGTGTATTATGATGATTAAATTGCATGTTTTGCTTAGATTAGGCCTAAATGAAGTAAATATATATGTTGAGCATGTTAAAGTGTGTAATGTGATGAATGAAGGTATAAGCATATATAGAAGTTAATGAAAATGAAATGATGATTATATGCAAGGGGAGTTCATATGTACACACACACACTTGAATGAATGAATACAACTAAGTTAAGTCAAAAGGGGAGTTTTTGGGTGAACAATCTTCGCGAGTTGAGATGATGTGTTTTGTAGTAACCTCACTACATCCTAAGACCTTTATAAGATAGGTCGAAGGATGAATGTACTTACTGATTTGGGATGTCGTGTTCACTAGTTATCCTCAACCTATAGTATATAATGTTAAGAATTCGTGGGGAGGTATGCTTGGCACCGAAAGGTTATGAAGAAGGGGTGGTCACAATTCGTGAGTTGAGGTGTTATATTACAATATCCCTCTTGAGATGAGTAGTTTTCTTTAGTATAGAATGAGTTAACTATTACCAATCTCCTTATCCATTAACTATCCTCCCGCATAGGTTTAGCAATTGGAAAAGCCATGTAAAAGCTAAGAGAATTACCTTACTCTAGGAAAGTGAGGATCCCTCATCCGATAGGGGTTAATATCGGGATTCCATGTCTAGCTCTAATGGTCTATGTCGGTTAAGTTAACCCCCACTAAAGTAATGAAAGTAATAAGTCTTCAAAAAGAGTGTACTACTTAGAGTAGGTACACTATCTATTCATTGCACTAGGTAGGCATTCCCAAAGCGGAGTCTTGGTGAGTCTTATATGAATTGAATGAGCTAAATCTTCTAAAAGAGTGTACTGCTCAGATTAGGTGGTGGAATGGGACACCATCTACTCATTGCACTAAGTAGGCATTCCGAAAGAGAAGTATTTGTGTGTTGTTTGAGTGTTGTTCTTATGTTTAGTAATTATGGGGGGACTTGTTCTCTCGAGGCGAGTAAGCCTAGAAGGGGTAGCCTCAGGGATCATCTAGGTGTGTATTGAAGGAGATGTATGGGTATGTCCTTCTTGTCTTACCTTTGTGAGTCTTAGGATATCCTTTTCTAAGGGAACTCCTACGAAAATGAGTTCACTTCCTCTTGGCTTGACTTTGGGAATTCACTATTTTGGGATAAAATGAATTCACTATAATATAAAAAGAGGGTTCACTATAACAATTTAGATACTTCACTGTAAAATGGTTCCTTTGTTAATAATTATGGAAATCCTTTCCCAAGTGTTAAATGATGATTTATATAAAGGTTTACATCTATATTCATGAATGTTTTACTTAATTGGCATGAAAATGTATTTATATTAAAATTTCCTTTTTTTCATGTTTTTGCATATGTCATACTCAGTACATTATTTCTAATAACCCCATTATTTTCTATACTTTATAAGTATAGGTTTGGAAGAAATGTTGAACTGTAGAAGGAAAAGCTCGGAAGAATCTCTCATGTCAATGTATGTCCATATATTCGAGGGCATAGTCCTATTTTCTTTGTTTCTTTATTTAAAGACGTATTATTTATTTCTTTTAAATGTTAAGGGTCATGTCCCTAAGGTATTATGTCGTGTCTTTAAGTTGGCTTGTGGTGATTATATTTTTTTAATATTTGTGAATGAATTCCTTTTTATATTAAATGTTATGATAAGTTTTAATTTAGCACTACTTTACATGTCTTATCTAATTAACGATAGTCAAATGTGTTGTACAGAACCAAAAATGGTCAAGTATGCCTTGTCCCAATCGAAAGGTTCTTCGTAACCTCTATAAGGTACTTGTGGGTCGTGACATAATGTTGCATCCCTTTGCTGAAGTTGAATTCTGTTCTCTTCCCAGATGAACACATGTCACGTTTTTGCGTTAAGGCCCTGGCTGAAGTTTCATGCCATTGGATAATGTTACTTTCTAGATGAGAACATGCCACATTTAATTTTTATAGGCCGATTTTGTTGTCATTGGACAACATCTATACACCGATGTGTGCAGGCTACAGACAATGTGTGCAATCCACATTAGATGTAGCGACAACAATGTGTACAGGCTAAAGATGATGCTTGCATTCCACGTTCGAATTTGGTGGAGCGACATGTGAAGGCTACATAAGATGTTCCAAAGCCACGTTCGACGTCGGCAAAGTGATATCCGCAGGATTTGGACGAGGTTGGCAGCTTATCTCCAACGTAGAATGACCATTTTTACCAGCCCAAAGGCGATTCGAGCAGACTACGTCAGACGTCGGCTGACCATTGTGTGTAAACCGAAGTTGATGCTATCGTTGTGTTCAGACCGAGGGCGATTCGAACATTCCACTCCCGACAATTACTAAGCGATGTGAACAATCCACGATCGATGTGGGAATTCCAAGACCAACGTCATTTAGAGATGTGCACAGGCCACGACTAATGCATGCAGGCCTTGGTTGATGTTTAATGCCTTTGGAAGACATCTCTTTCCAGATCTGTACATGCCACATTTGTGCAGGCAAGCCCTGGATTATTTCGCATGATATTGGACGAAATCCCTTGCAAGTCACGCACATTTAATGTCCATGTGTGTAGGCCTTGTTAAAGTCACATGGCAGTCACGCACATCACATATCAGATGCGCAAATGCCATAGCAGATGTGTGCAGTCCTTGGTTGATGTTGTATGTAGGGCAATGGAGATTCGGGCAATCCACAACCGACAATGACTTAATGATGTGAAGAAACCACGATCGATGCAGGTAGTTCACTACCAGTGTCGACTAAGAGATGGGCATACGACAAAACAAATACGGACGGTCCATGAGCAATGTCAGCTTTCTGTTATCGCTTTTTGTTGGCCGATGTCGTTTTCCCAAATCACATAGTTCTTGGTTGAAGGCGCATGTCCTTCCCCGATACCGATGTTGCCCAGCCGATGTGCACAAGCCACGACATATGCATGCAGGCCTTCGCTTATGTTTCCTTTTTTGTGCCGACATTGCTTGCCCGATTCCACATGACATGTCTGATGCGTGGCCCACTTTGAGATTTTGATTCTGTTGCCTAGATTTTGACTTAGATGAGTAGACGTCATTTTTCCAAAGATACATAATAAACATGTACAACCCAAATATACATGTTCGAAGGTACAAACACACATTAACTTCAAAAACAACTTTTTAATATTAAAAAAAATAGTTTTCACCTAGTTTTTTATTTGTATTTTTTCGATTGATCCCAAAATGAGTAATTGATTAATAAAACATAGGAAAAATATAAAAAAAATAAATAAAAGATAACGCCAAAAATTAAAAATTAAATATAGTAACATTGAATCCAACAGTTTACACATTTTTTTACTTTTATCTTATTTATGTAATCCCTAAAATTGGTAATTCATGAATAAAAATATAGGAAAAACACTTTTTAAAAAATATAAAATTAACACAAAAAATTCAAAAAAAAATATAGCAACAACAAATACAAAAATTTTAACATTTTTTTTACTTACTTTTATACAGTAAATCAGGATAAATGGTAATTCATTAATAAAACTAGGAAATATTATAATTCACACAAAAAATTCACTAATAAATATAGTAACCTTAAATTCAACAATTTTTTAATATTTATTTTTGTTTGGTTATTCATGAAAATGGGTAATTAAATAATAAAAAATAGGGAATACAGAAAACAATTATAAAACTAATGCCAAAAATTCACAAATAAATGTTTTTGGATATCTCATGTCTAAAAGTGCAAGCCACAAATGATGCTAGTAGCCAAGTGCAATGTCATCAGATGGAAGTGTGCAGGCCACACGGGATTCACTAGGCCACGCCTGACGTCGTGTTAATACTCAAAGTACCCTGTAGAAGTCGGGGAGAACCCTAGGGTTATGATCGGGAGTACTTGACAATTTTGGGTATTGTACAAAACCCTTTAACTATTGTTCATTACAAAAGACATGAAAAGTAGTAAAGAATTAAAAATTTTCATGACATTTAATATAAAAAAGAATCTTTTATAAATACGGAAAAAATCCCATAATCACAAATCAAACATAAAGACACGACATCATTAACTTACGGAAATGGACCTTTACATTTGTAAGAAATACATAATAAGTCTTAAAATAAAAAACAAAGAAGATTGGAATTATTACCTCGGAAATATGAGGACACACTTTTTCTTGTGAGGAACTTTCCCAAGTTTTGCCTTCTAGACTTCAATCTTGCTTCCAAACCTTTACTTATAGAGTATAGAAAAATGTGGGGTTAGTAAAAAAACAATATAATAAGTACGGCAAATGCAAAAACATGTAAAAAGGGACGTTTTTAGTATAGTCATATTTTCATCCCAATTAAGTAAAACACTCAATAATATATAAGTAAAACAACATAATAACCATCATTTAACACTTTGATAAGAATTTCAATAATTTTAACAAAAAGGGATAGTGAACTTCCAAAGCCAAGCAAAGAGGAATTGAACTCAATTCCTTCCCTAACATAGATTATCCTAAGACTCACTAAAGTAAGACATGAAGGAAGTATGCATATGCCTTATTCAATAAACACACAAATTGATCCTCAAGACTACACCTTTTCGGCTTACTCACCTTGAGAGAACAAGCCCACCACTCAATGACAAGACATTTAGAAGAACACCCAAGGAACACACCAAGACTTTCCTTTAAGAATGCCTACGTAGTCCAATGAGTAGATAGCGTCCCGTACCACCACCTACTATAAGTAGTACGCTCTTTTATAAAGCTTGGAACTAAGACTCCCCTTTTGGAAGGTGTATTTAGTGCAATGGATAGATAGTGTCCCATTACACTACCTACCCTAAGTAGGTAGTTCTTTTAGAAGACGTAGTTCATTCATTTCACAAAAGGCTCACCAAGACTCCCTTTTCGGAATCCCTACTTAGTGCAATGGATTAATAGCATCTCATTCCACTACCTACCCTACGTAGTACACACTTTTTTAGGAGACGTAGCATTTTGATTTCTTTTGTGGGAGGTTATCTTAACCGACATAGACCATTAGAGATAGACATAGAATCTCGATATTAACCCCTATCAGATGAGGGATCCTCACTTTCATAGAGTAAGGTCATTCTCTTAGACATTACATGGCTTGCCCAATAGCTACACCTATGCAGGCGCATTGTTAACGAATAAGGAGATTGCTACTAAGCAACTCATTCTGTAATAAAGAGGAATACTCATCTCAAGAGGTACATTGAAATACAACATCTCAACTCACGAAGTATAACCACCTCTTATTCATACCCTCTTAGCCCCAACATAACTTCCCACAGATTCTCAATATTATATACTATAGTTTAAGGATAACTAGTGAACACCACATCTCCAATGACGAAGTGAATTCATCCTCCAACCTATCATTGAAAGCTCTTAGGATGTAGTGAGGTTGATACTAAACACTTCATCTCAACTTACAGAGAGTGTTCACCCTAAAACTCCCCTTTTTGACTTAACTTAGATTCATTCGTTCATTAATGTGTGAGTGTGTATATACATGTGAGCACACCTTGCACATCAAAATCATTTCATTTACATTTCATTCTACACATGATTAGACATTATTTCATCACCACACACACTTTAACATGCTTCACATAATCATGTTAGTCATTTAGATATAATCCTTAGCATACTTATCATAACAAGCTTCACAAAAACACAATAACAAGAATAACTTCATTTCCGTATTTACTCACATAATATGCCTTCATGGACTCTTTTACAATGCACAAGTAACTGCACATTAATATGATTAAGGTAAACACCACAGCCAAGAAGGTGGACAATAATATTTCATAATTAAAGTAAACAACATAACCAACTTACCCTTTAATCCAAGCATTCATCAACTATAACATTTTACTCAACATGTCATCATAATATAGACCTTAGGCAGTATCTAAACAACAGTATCAATCATAAGAAACCAAAGCTGAAACACTAACAATTCATGTTAATTTGACCCATTTCTTAAGCAACAATTTTATAAAGAGATTTAACATGATTTCATTAATTTTTTTGCATTACTATCATAAAGTAACCCTATAAACATCATTTTTCAATCATTCAAATTATTTTCATGCAAGACCTATATTTAAAGTCAAAGATAGAAGAAGTTAGGGTTGAAAAACTCTTTTTGAAATCTTTTATAAAGTACTCCTTCAATGGAAGAGGGTTCAAGGATGGACGTCATACCTCACATTGAATAAATCCCACCAACATCCCTCCTAGTTCCTTCTTGACTTCTAGATTCCATAGTGACTTGAGAGAGTCTTCTAAGAGGGAGGGGTTTTGGGTTTTAGGAAATGGAGTCTATGATTAGGTCTTAGGGGTTGAAAACTTTAATATATCTAAATAACCCTAAAAATGAGTTCCTAGGTTCATAAAAGACTAGAGGGAAATTTACCAAACACCCAAATCCTCGGCAGAACTTTAACAACTTTTTGGACAACACCATTGACAGATGCAACAACCGGACCGTCATCCCATCTATGGTTTGTCGGTGAGGTCTCGTGGATTGACACTTAGACTAATTTGAGGCCTGGATAGCCCACCTTGCAGGTCCAATCGATAGGGCAAGTCGATGGGCCGTTGGTTGGACCACTGGCCGTCGTTTTCCCTCATTGGTGGACACTACACAGGTAGTTTTGGTCCTTCTCTTAGGCCCTTCTTTAGGGACCCTTCTGGGTCCTACGTACGGTCATACCAAAATGATAAACCCCTAATCATAGTAATCTAGGTCTTAGGAACACCCACAAAAACTTCAAGATAAATGAACACGTAAAACTCACTAAAACACACCAAAACACAAAAGCACTCTCTTAAACACACTTTGTCAATGTCACGGAGGTTCTTCGGCGTTGGACCTCCAAACCTACAAAACTTTACACACTGCCTAAGAACATCACTTTAAATATTTTAACTTAAAATTAACTCAAGAAACAATTGCTAAGATCTAGTTCACCTTAGTTCGTTTTAGGGTGTTACACATCGAATAAACCTATATGTGTAGGCTATAACCTAAGTTGGCTAGGCACGTACGATGTAGGAAAATCAATGTGTGCAGGATACAAACGATGCTGGAAGACATGTCAAACATTGAATTAGTGATGTGTGCAGTCTAGAGACGATATGTAAAGTCCACGTTCGATGTCCCCTTACTATTTTGTGGAGGTCAAAGGGGATGTAGTCAAGACATGTCTAACATCACCCTACCATTGTGTGCAGGCCAAAGGTGATGTGGGAAGACAACGTCCAACGTGGATAAATCGTTTTGTGAATGCCTAAGGAGAAGCGGGGAATCCAATCCTGACGATGGGCACAGGCAATGCCCGATGTCGCCTAACTGTTTTTTGCAGGACAAGGGAGATGCGAGAAGTCCACGCCTTATGATGGTTAAACGATGTGCAATATCCATGACATATTCGGGTTCTCCACGATAGAGTCGGTGGATCAATGTGTAGGCTACAACCGATGCAAGTTTCCCACGTCCGACGTCATCTGACCGTTGTGTACAGGATAACGGCGATGATGAAAGGACTAATTGACAATCATTGGGTGATGTGAAAATGTCATGGGTGATGCGGCAGTCCACAACCAATGTCACCTAGACAATGTTGCTTGTCGTTGGTTGATGTCGATTGCCTGAAGCACACTAGGATTGCTGATCGTGCTTTCCGTTAGTCGACATTGTCATAGCTGATGCGTGAAGGCATTGGTTTATATTTTATTTTTTTAGCCAACATCGCATGCCTAAAGAGCAAAGGCCTTGGATTACACAGCCTGAGGATTGACGATGCATATGTCGCCCAACCGATTCAAACACGCGATTAGTAATGCGTGCAGGACCTTGAAAATATTGCATTTCATTGAAAAACATTGTTTCTAGATGGGAACATGCCATGTCAAATGTGCAAAGAGAACTTGGCTAATGCAACCTTCCATTGGAAAACATCATTAGACCAATGCGTGCAATCTACTGAAGATACTGGTAGGCAATATATGTAGTTAGAGGACTGATGTGTTAAAGTTATGAATGACATTAGGAGGTTATGTCTGACATGGACAATCCGATAAGTGCACTCTACGGACAATGCTATCAAGAAACATTCAATGCAGGCATGCCATGCTCGTCATTTACTGACATGTTTGTGAAGGCCAAAGGTGATGCGGGGAAGCAACGCTTGTGTCTGCTCACCATTAGTGAAGGCCAAGAGCGATATGTAGTCCAATTCCGACACTTACTGAGCGATGTATAGAAAACATGCTAGATAGGGGCAGTCTACAGTCAATGTTGGTTGAGCAACGTAGGCAAGTCATGACAGATACGGGTAATCAATGACTAATGTCTCTTGGATGATGTTGCTTGCCATTAGCCGATGTCATTTGCTCGAAGCGCACATTCCTTGAAAGATATTTTTTATCATTACACAGCATCGATGTCACATTATCAATGTGCAGACACCACGTCTCATTTGTTATGGCCTTGGATGATGTTGCCTTTCATTGAATAATGTCAGTTGCCCGGTTCGCAGTAGCAGCGCACGATGTTGGCTTTTGTTGGCTGATGCTAGCTTAGCACGTGCCCAATAACAATCGATACAGACAGTCCACGACAGAAGTCCGCTAAGCACTGTGTAGGTTAAAGCTGATATGGGTAGTCTACGTCTAATGTTGGCTGGCAGTTGTGTGCGAGCAAAGGGTAACGCAGGACGGCCAAGCCCGATGAATACTAAATAATGTACATAGTCCACGACTAATGCGGCTCTCCACTCCTGACATCGACTGAGCGATGTGCACAGGCCATGACCAATGCGATAGTCCACAAGCAATATAGTCTGGATGATGTCGTTTTTTTTAGCCGATGGCGCTTGCTCGAAGCACACAGTCCTTAGCTGAACGTGCCTGTCGTTTCTATATGTTTTGGTTGCCTTACTAATGTGTACACACCATGACTGAGGCGTGCAATCCTGGGATGATGCTTCTTACTGTTGGCCAACGTCACATGTCCAAAGCGCACGCTGACTGTGCCTGATGATTGCCAATGCTAATGGTATATTCCATTGCTCTTTTTGCATTCCATTGGCCAATGTCTCTATCTAGATGCGCACTAGCTATGTCAGATGCCTACATACCTTGAACAATCATGCCTGTCATGGGTTGCCATCATTTGTCAAAAGACTAAAAGTTGTGGATGATGGTTCCTACCATTGACTGAAGTCGAAATCGCGTAGCCGATGCACACACACCACAAGTTATGTGCCCGTGCTTTTTAAGATGATGGATGGATTTGTTTGATGTCTCTTTCTTGATTTACACAAAACACATATGAAGTGTAATGACTTGGGAAGATGCTACTTGTGGTAGCTGATGTCGCCTGTATGATATATGTAGACCACGATTGATGTCGCCAAGACGTTGCGCATACATTGTGACTGATGCGTGCAAGCCTTAGATGAAGAATCATACCATTTGTCGATGTCGCCATGTTAATGTTCCAGACATGACCGATATCGCTGAGTCAATGCACACATGCCAGTGTAGATGCGTCCAGGTCATGGATGTTGCTGCCTGTCATTTAATCGATATGCGCAGGCCAAAGTGATATCTTATCTCTGATGCACTCAAATCATTGCTTAAGTTTCCTAGATGATATGAATACAAGTAAATACGTGCAGGCCTTAGCTGATGTTCCCACATTGTTTGTAATGCGCCTTCCATTTTCCGATGTCCTTCGGAAGATACACACATTTCTCGTGCGTGCATGCAGGCCGGGCGGAAGTCGTATGCCATTGGTCGATGTATCTTGCAAGATGTTTAGATGCCACATCAGATGAGTGCATGCCATGTCTGATTGGGCCTCCCTTTGTCAAACATCTTTACAGTGATGTGACCATGCTACGAATGATCCTGACAGGCCATATTCAACATCCGCAGACCGATGTGTGCAGGATATGGAAGCTCATGGTAGGAAATGTGTGACGTCGGCAGACAGATGTGTTCACGATACAGACGATGATGTGAGACCATGTTTTACCTCGACAAACTAATTTGTATAGGATTCAGATGATGATGGCAGACCATGTCGGACATCGGTAGGACCCTTGAGTGCAGGCCAAAGGCGATTCAGGCATATCTGATGTCGGTTGACCATTGTGTGTAGGCTAAAGGCGATGAGGGAAGGCCCTTCCCATCACCAGCTGACAATTATGTGAAAACTAAAGGTGATGTAGAGCGTCAATACCCGACGTTAGCTAACCGTTTTTTGATGATATTGGGATATGCTGGCAATCCACGCATGATAATGACTAAACAATGTGCCAAAGATAAGGTCGATGCAAGAATTCCACGACCAATGTCAGTTGAGCAATGTGAAAAAGCCAAGACCATTGTTTCATGGCCGACATCGCTTGCCATTGGGTTACGTTTCTTGCCTGAAGTGCACATGTCTTGGTTGATGCTACTTGTCATTGCTGATGCTGATCTAATCCAACCGATGTGCACACGCCACGGGCAATGCGTTCATGTCTTGGCTAATGCTTCCTTGCGTGCTTCCCCGATGCTCACTGGCTACGATTGATGCTTCCACTTTTAGTGGACAATAATGTCGTTTTCCAGGTGCACACGTGCCACGTCTGATGCGTGCATGGGCTGGTTGATGCCGCCTATAGTTTGACGACTTTGTTTACCTAATGCCAATGTGCCACGTCAAATGTGTGGTTAAATGGAGCTCTTAACTTCGTAACGCGGATTTTGACTTAAAGGAGTACACTTCATTTTATCGAGAGATTTCATTATGAACATGTAAAACCCAAAGATGCACGTTCTAAGGTACAAACAAACATTAGCTTCCACAAATAACTTTTTTATATATAAAAATAGTTATTTATTTGTATTTTTTTGGGTTAGTCCAAAAATAAATAATTGATTAATAAAACATATGGAAAGTATTAAAATAATGCCAAAAATTCACAAATACATATACTAACCTTAAATTAAACATTTTCAAAAGTTTTTAAATTTTTTATTTTTGTTCAGTTATCATCACGGTCCTTGGGTAATTATGAAGGGACATGATTGGAGAACCTCTTCTTGAATCTAGACTTGTATTGAATCTCCAACCACCCCTTCGAAGAACCACAATCATAAGACTTAACCCTCTTGTCCTCTCTATTATTCCTCCTTCACCTACATTCTTCCACTTGTTTAGCATGAACCATTAGACGAGAGATATTCATATTATCATGTAACATAACCGAAATACATTCTTTTACCAAGTCTTCGAACGCTTCCCTAAGAAAGTGACTCAACTAATCTCTTGGGTTTGACACCATGGATGGAGAATAGTTGGACAATTTAGTTAACTTCAAGGAGTAGTAAAGCAATCTAATACGTCCTTGATGAAAGTTGACGAATTCTTGCACCCTAGATTCCCTAAAATCTTGAGGAAAGAACCTATCAAAGAAATCCCTCTTGAATATCTCCCAAGTCACAAGACCAACTCTTAGTGCTCTATTATCTGTCCATTGTGTGTACTATGTCTTGGACACATCTTTGCGTTGATATGCCGTCAATACGAATTTCTCAATTAAATTCACCCCCATATCATAAAGAAACTAATAGACTTCATCGAGGAAATCTTGAGGCTCCTCATATGACGTTTAACCGAAAAAATAGGTGTTTTCATTATAGTAAAGTATCTCAAACGAGAAGTCATAGTGTTAGCATGTTGAGGCACTTGGGTTCCAACCTCCTTATTCACTTGGTCCGTGATAGCTTGGACGTATGAAGTGACATCATTAGCTTGAGAGGTCATGTCTTGGGATAAATTGAGAAAAGCTTCTCATATCTCTCCTTCAGTCATCGGTGGAGGAAAAATCGGAACTTGATCACCCATAGAAACTTCTTCAAGTGAAGGCACTTGGTTGTCTTGTGGAGGCACTTAGTTGTCATGAGCCCCCACATTATCCATCTCTTCCTCGGATCTACTAGAATCTGCTCTTCTAGTATTCATACCTATAACAACGATAAATTTTTAGGTAAAAGCACATAAAATAAGACTCTAGAGGCACGACATAGGAATGGAGAAAGAAGAAAGTTTCCTAAGCATTACATAGTCTTTCTTCATAAATGTGGCACACTTCAGAATTATGAATAAGAATCTACATAGACGTGGTTTAATGATCTATTAATCCTAAAAATATTTCAACCTCATTCTCTGATACAAAGTCTGTCACATCCGGGGAGCACCCCCTAGACGTAGACGGCGTCGTCGTCCTCGAAGAGGACTAAGACTAGGATCTTAGTGTTCGTCATTACATATATAGGTGAAAAAGTGCAAAAAATTAATATTTTCATCTAAATATTCTTTTTGAGGTTTAGTTACACCTCTTGCTTACACATAATATATATATAAATATATATATGGAATTTACATAGACTCATCGCAATAAAAAGCTTACATAGGCTTCTACTTTTATGTCACATATACAATATACACAATATAGAGTCTAATAGATATGTCTTATGTAAAACCATATAAGTCAGAATGGAACAATACGGCCATAGCCTCTACACGAATGTATAATTGCCACATAGGGCTTACAACAATGTCTTGAACTATAAGAGTGAAATCAATAGCATTAGACTATAGAAAGTCAAGTAGAAAATAATGAGAAACGTCACCATCCTCACATCTTGAGAGCTTACCCACACTTGGAGAGTTGATCCAATCCTTTCTTTCAAAGTGGTCACAAACCCTTCAATGACCAAATACTAAAATATTTGGCAAAAAGGGAGAGATAGGGGTTAGAACATCACTTGCACCAAGTATGGAATACATTCACACACAACATATAAATTATTATAAAATAAAACATTTGACAAAACCATGTCAAGTTACTTTGAAAAACCTTATGCAGAACTGTCACATCCGGGGAGCACCCCCTAGACGTAATCGCGTGGTCGTCCACTTTGAGGACTAAGACTAGCCTCTTATTTTACATCATTACATTCATAGGTCAAAATGTGAAAATTTTAAAAACCTTTATGTATATACCCTGATGTTTATGTAGACCTATCGCATACACATAATATATATATTCATATCTAGTATACATAGACCCTTCGTATAACAAGATTACTTAGTCTTATACTTTTATTGCACATAGATATATAGATACAACATAGTCTTAAAACTGGATATCCCAACTCATAACCATCTAAACAAAGGTATATCAATTGGGCCTAGACCATACATCGATACAGTATACACCACATATAGACTATATAATATTCAATAATCAAATGAAATGAACTTATCGTTTTTAAGACTAATAAATTTCCAAAGCTAGAAAAAAATGCATTGTTCTCGAAGTTCTGAGGACCTACTCAACTTGAAGAGTGATAATTCAATGTCTTGCTTCAATAGTTATCGCATGTCTTCAACGACGGGAACCTAAAAATGTTGGAGAAAAATGAAAAAATGGGGATAGCACATCACGTGTACTAAGTATGAGACCATATGCAGACACATCACAAAATCATGCGAGAAAGGGACATTTCATTAAAGCATGCTATTTTTTATTTGTAAAACCTTATGAACATTCAGTAAGATCACACATATCAATAAAACATATTTATTAAGTAAAGATCATGTACATCACAAGACCAAAAACACCAAGTCTAGTCAAGCCATCATGCATATCCATATAATTGAGCACATAATCAAGACAACTCTATCATAAAACTATAACCTAAAGAAGCATAAATAAGAGTTCATTCTAACATAACCAAAGTAAGACAATTAATCATGGACCCTCATTATGTCAACTAGTGCAATGACTAAGAAAATCTCCATAACCTTACTCTATCAAGTAAACTAAACAACAACAATAACCAATGTCAAATTTCATATAGCATATCATTAAGATTTCATATCATCAGACCTTAGCAATGGAGTTCCAAACATATATTCATAAGTGAAATCAATCATCATATCGTATGATTAATATGCAAGGTCATCATATATCATGTATAATTACAATTATAAGTTCCTCCTCTTGAGTAAGATATGAACGATTACCAAGATCTTGTCAATCCTCCTCCTTTGATGATGGTGATATAATGGCTGCTTTTCTCCAGAAGGCCCAAGCCATTTCTACCAAGTAAAAGCCGCCACTACTAAAGCAAAGCCATGACGACCCAACCTAATCGGGAGGTTTAACCCCAAGCACACCAACAACATGCTAACTTACCCTCCCATCTAAGGTATTTTACTAGGATAAATCCTCCTGCTTTCTATGTGTCAAAGGTTGATGAATAACCCAATGACTTCATTGATAAAATCTACAAGATCCTCTATGATATGGGGTTGGCTAATAGTAAGAAGGCCAAGTTAGTCACTTACCGACTCAAGGATATGCCCAAAACATAGTTTTTCCACTAGAGGGACAATAGGCCGTTAAGAGGTGGACGGCGACTTGGGATGTTTTCAAGAAGGCATTTCTTAATTAGTTCTTTCCTAGGGAGAAGAGAGAAGCAAAGGTGGTGGAATTCATCAACCTTCATCAAGTAGGTATGAGTGTTCTTGAACTTGAAATTCACTCAATTATCAAAATATGCTCCTTCTTTGGTTTCCTACCATAGAGATGAAATGAACAACTTCGTGATGGGAGTGTCAGATAACTTGAAAGAAGAGTGTCATTCGGTTGTACTACATGACAGTATGAACATTTCTCGTCTCATGGTACATGCTCAACTAGTGGAAGAGGCAAGGGCTAAAAGGAAGAGTAGAGATACCAAGAGGGCAAGATCTTTTAATGGAGGTTCTTCAAAGAATAGGCTTGATATTTAAGAGAAGCTTAGGTTCAAGAAGAGGGTTTGCAATCATGTTCCTTCAAAGTTCCCTATGGCAAGGGATTATAGGGTTTCTAACCCTAAGCCAAAACGGGAAGGGATACAATTTCACAAACCAAGAAACCAACTTGTTGAAAGTGTGGCAAGCAGCACAATGGTCATTGTCTTAAGGAAATAGATAATTGTTTTGGTTGTGGTACAGAGGGAACATGGTTAGGGATTTCCTTAATGTGAGGGGTCAAGACAAGGGTAGTGGTGAAGATCAAGAAAGTGGTTCAAATGAGGATCCGAAAAAGAATCGCTTTTATGGTCTTTACTACAGGGGTAAGCAAGAGGCTTCCCCCCACGTGGTGACTGGTATGTTGAAAGTATTCTATATTGATATATATGCCTTAGTGTATCCTGGTGCTACCTTATCATTTGTTTCTCACTTAGTAGCTAAAAAGTTTGACATTTTGTCTGATATATTGCATAAACCTTTTATAGTGTCTACCTTGGTTGGTATGTTAGTTGTTGCAAAAAAGGTGTATAAAAATTGTCCTATAAACTTGACCAATAGAGTTCCTTATGTTGAACTTGTAGAACTTCATATGCTTTGTTTAGATGTAATTTTGGGTATGGATGAGTCGCATACTTGCTTTGCCTCTTTAGATTGTAGAACGAGGGTGGTAAAATTTAACTTTCCAAATGAGCATTTTAGTGTGTAAGGGGGGAAATGCTATTCTAGAGGTCATATCATCTCTTGTTTGAAAGCATGCAAAATGAACTCTAAATGGTGTTTATACCATATAGTAAAAGTCCAAGATTTCGACTCCAAAATTCCTCCCATTTAGTCGGTTCCCGTAGTGAGGAAATTTCCGGAGGTCATTCCCAATGATCTTCCCGGCATTCTTACCTAACGGGAAATTGTTATCTTCTTGTTACCGAATACAAACCACATTTCAATTCCTCCTTATTGAAAGGATCAAGCCGAATTTAAAGATTTTAAGTCTCAACTCAAAGATTTAATAGGCAAAGGCTTCATTAGACCTAGTATTTCTCCATGGGGTGCTCCGATTTTGTTTGTGAAGAAGAACGATGAGTCTCTTAGAATTTGCATTGATTATCGCCAACTCAAAAAATTCAATAATAAGAATAAGTATCCTCCCTCTCTGGTTTAAGATTTGTTTGATCAACTCCAAAGGAGAAAGATACTTTTCTAAGATTGACTTGAGATCGAGGTATCATCAACATAGGGTGAGAGGTGAGGATATACCAAAGACGAAATTTCATACTAGATATGGTCACTATGAATTCTTAGTAATTAGCTTTTTTCTGGCAAATGCCTTGGAGACGTTTATAGATCTCATGAATACAGTGCTTTGAAGTTACCTAGATTCATTTGTCATTGTCTTCATTGACAACATCTTTGTATATTCAAAAAATGAGGGAGATTACATGAACCATTTAAGGAGAATCAATTATATGTCAAGTGTAGCAAATGTGAGTTCTCGTTGAGGTCGATAGCATTTCTTGGTCATATCATCTCTAGTGAGGGAGTTGAGGTTGATCCAAGGAAAACCGAGGTAGTAAAAAATTTGCATAGACCACTGACTCCAACCTACATTAGGAGCTTCTTGGGTCTAGCAGGTTACTATCCTTTTTTTCAATTGATTTAATTCCAATGTATTTCCCTTGACTGCTTTGACCAAAAATAGTAAGAAATTTGAGTTTTTGAAGGCATGTGAGAGAAGCATCCAGATCATGACAGATAGGCTTACTTCCGCTCCGGTGTTGACTTTATTGGAGGGTAGAAAGGTTTTTGTTGTGTATTGTGAAGCATCCGAATGGGTTTAGGGTGTTTGCTTATTCAACATGGGAAAGTGGTAGCCTATGCTTCTAGATAAATTAAGGTGCATGAGAGAAACTACGCAATTCTTGATCATGAATTAGAGGCCGTGGTATTTTCATTGAAAATATAGAGGCATTACTTTTATGGTGTCCATTGTTGCTTTGTATACAACCCACAAGATTCTACAATATGTGTTTAATCAAAAGGAGTTGAACCTTCCACAAAGAAGGTGGTTGGAATTGTAGAAAGATTAGGACATGCGTGGAATCTATCACCCCGGTTGGTCATTGTGGTTCTAGATTCTTTAAGTAAGTTATCCATGGGTAGTGTGTCTTATGTATGTGAAGCTAATAAAGACCTAGTGAAAGATGTTTATATGTTGGATAGACTGGGTATGAGGTTGGAAGATTCTCTGAATGGTGGTTTTATGGTCTATCATAACTCTGATTCATCTTTGGTAGTAAGGTGAAGTCAAAATAGCACCTTGATCACTCAATGATAGATTTGAATGAATCAGTTCTTAGTAGGCTTAATTAGTCATTATACTTATGGGCGATGGTGTCTTGAGGTATCAAGGAAGGTTAGGTGTTTCCAATTTAGATGGTTTGAGGAACCAGATCTTTATGGAAACCTATGGGTCCCGTTACTCCATTCATCCGGGATCGACAAATATGTACCATTACCTTAGGGAAGTATTTAGGTGGGTAGGTTTTCAAAAAAACATAGCGGAATTTGTCGCTATGTGTCAAAATTGACAACAAGTGAAAGCGGGATATTAAAAGTCGAGTGGCTTACTACAATAAATCTAAGTTCCTTCTTGGAAGTTGTAAGACATTAATATGGATTTTGCGGTAGATTTTCCTCGGAATCACAAGCAAGATGGGTCTATATGGGTGCTTATTGATAGGATGACCAAGTTCGCTAATTTCATTACCCTCAAGTCTACTTATTCGGCGTAAGATTATGCAAGGATCTTCATAAATGAAATTTTGTGTCGCCATGGTATTGCATTATCCATCATATAAGATCAGGGTGCACAATTCACCTTTACGTTTTGGAAGTCATTCCAAGAAAAGTTGGGATTTAGAGTTTGAAGAAGGTGATAAGGTGTATTTTAAAATTTTGCCTATGAAAGGGGTGGTTAGATTTTGAAAGAAAGGGATGTTGAGTCCTCGTTATTTGATTCCCTGTGAAATCTTGCAAAGGATTGGAAGGGTTGCTTATGAGTTAAGGTGGCCTAGTGAATTGGCTTCGGTTCATCCGGTTTTCCTTGTTTCCATGCTTATGAATTGTATCGGTGATCCCTAGTCTATTCTTCGTATCGAGGGTCTTGTTTTGAAGGATAACCTCTCTAATGATGAAGTCTTGGATCATATCCTTGATAGACAAGTAAAGAAGTTAAAGAATGAAGAGGTGACTTCCGTAAAGGTGTTATGGAAGAAGCACCTAGTTGAGGGTGTTAAACGGGAGGTCGAGGCCAACATGAAGTCCTGTTACCCTCAACTATATGATTTAAGGTTACTTCTACTTATAATAATGGAAATAGTTATTAATATTTATATTTCTTGATTTTTGGTGAAGTTTTGCAAATTGTGCTTTTTTTGGATATTGTTGTAGTGAATTCCAGTGAAATGAGCAATTATAATTGGGAATTTGCAATTCTTATTCTTTTGAGTCGTGTTGTGTATTTTGATATGATGAGTCTTTATTTATTGATATGTATCATGTTTGCAAAATGAACTTTGGAATAATTGACTCATAAATGCTATGTTGAGCTCTTTCTATTGTGAGAATGACATTCCACATAATGTAATTTTGAGCCTGATGTGTGGTAATTGAAGATTATTTAGTTTCCTTGTGTATGTTCTTTAATTGATGTTGTATATCATGTTTTTATATAATGTTTTTCTTGGGCTGCTATTTTTGAGTCTATTCCTTTCTTCAAAAGAATTATAGTGTCATTTGGGGATGAATGTTCCACATAACCTTTGGCCTACACACAATACTCTTCGGGCAAGCGACATTGTCAAAAGGGAGAAAATATTAGCCAATGCATGCATGCATTAGCCGTGACGTGTGCACATCTGCAGGGCAACATCCATGTCAATCAACGGATGGAAGGATTAGCAAAGCTTTGTGTGCTTTAGGCAAGCGACATCAACAAACATCAAGTGGCATTGTCTAGGAGACATTTGTCATGGACTACCACATCAATTATGGCATTTGCACATCACTCAATGATCGTCAATTTGTGCTTCCAACGTCGCCTTTGGCCAGCACATAACTACCATATGACGACGAACGTGGGCAGCTAGCATCGGTTGTAGCTTGCACATTTCTCAACCAACATTAGTCGTGGACTGCCCGAATATGCTGTGGCTTTTGCATATTGTTTAATTGTCATCAGGAGTGGACTTCCCGTATTGCCCTTGGATGTTGTCTTCCAACATTGCCTTTGGATTGCACATAATGGTCAGCCGACGTTAGACATGGATTGACCGCATCTGCTTTGGCCTATGACATGGGACATGGGCTACACCTATCGTCTCTAGCCTACACACATCGGTCAGTCGATGTTGGACGTGTTTGTCAGCATTGTCCATAGCCTGCATACATAGACCTACTGACGTTGGACGTGGCCAACCAATATATTTTCTAGCCTACAGATATCGACCTGCAGATGTCAGGCGTGGCCTAGCGCATTCCCTGTGGGGTGCACACTTCGATAAGGCGAGCTGGACTTCCTACCAGCATTATTTATGGCTCTCACCTATTAAACGTTATACGTCCAAAAACATTTATTTGTGAATTTTTGCCGTTAATTTTTTAATTTTTTTTCTTTACTATTTTTTATTACTGAATTGCCCATTTTAAAGATTTACCAGACAAAAATAAATATTGAGAAATTATTGAATTTAAGGTTACTGTATTTATTTGTTAATTTTTGACGTTAATTTTATCTTTTTCCTATTTTTATTAATGAATAACCCAATTTCGAGATTTACCATATTAATGTAAAAACTAAAAAAAATTGTTGAAATTGTTGAATTTATGGTTACTATATTTAATTATGAATTTTCGGCGTTAATTTTATATTTTAAAAAAATGTTTTTCCTATATTTTTATCCATAAATCACCCATTTTAGGGATTACAAAAGTAAAAAAAAATGTAAAAAAACAAGGTTGAAAGTGTTGGATTCAATGTTACTATATTTAATTTTAATATGCGTTAATGTTTTATTTTTTCATAATTTTCAAATTTTTGTATTAATGAATTACCTATATTTTGGATTACCGAAGAAAAAAAATTAAAAAAATTTGAATAGATGAATCTGAGGTTACTATATTTATTTTATAATATTTGGAATTAATTTTATATTTTTTCATATTTTTATTCATGAAATACTCAATTAAGGGATTTACCAAAAAAACGTAACAAATAAAAAAATTGTTAAAGTTAAGGTTACTATATTTATTTGTGAGGAAAATTTTAGATTTTTCATAGTTTGCCTTGTTTTTATCCATAAATTACTCATTTTCTAGATTTATCGAACAATAATAAAAAAATACAAAAAAATTGGCAAAATCATTGCATTTAAGGTTATAATATTTATTTGTGAATTTTTGTATTTATTTTTATATTTGTTTTTCAAATTTTTCCTATGTTTTAACAATTGATTAGTCATTTTAGGATAAATCGAAAAAAATACAAATAAAATATGGTGGAAAACAATTTTTTTACTTATAAAAAAGTTATTTTGGGAAGTTATTGTGTGTTTCTACCTTCAAACGTGCACGTTTGGGTTGTAAATGTTCATTATTAATATTTGGAGAAAATGATGTCTACTCCTCTACGTTAAAATCCACGCAATGGAATCAAAAGCTCCAAGTAGGAACATATCAGACGTGTCATGTTATATCGGGCAAGCAACGTCGGCCAATGAAAGGCAGTATAAGCTAAGTCCAGCACGCATGTCTCGTGGCGTGTGCACATGTGCTGGGCAACATCAGCATCGAGTAACGTAACGCACGACATCAGCAAACAGAAAGCGACAACGGTAAGGCGAGACTGCTCCTAAACAGCTCGTATTCATCGTGACATGTGCACATCATTTAGTCAAAGTTTGTAGTAGACTGCCCACATCAGTCGTGGTTTGTTCACATCGCTAATCATTTTCGGATGTAGAATGCCCAAATCTCCCTAGCCGTGCTTACAACATCAAACAAGGCTTTCACACATCTAATATGGCATGTGGTTATCTGGTAAGCGACGTCAGCCAATGGCATGGAGCTTTAACAAGGCTTGAAAACATTGTCATGAAATGTGTGTATTTGGCAAGGGATGTCGGCCAATAGCATGTGGCATCATGCAGGGCCTGCATGCAGGAATGTGGCATGTGCACATCTAGCAAGCGACGTTGGTCAGAGTCATGTAACATCAACAAAGGCCTACACACTTCAGTCCTAGCTTGTGCAAATCACTTAGTCAACGTTGGTTGTGGACTGCCCACATCGGCCATCGTTTGTGCATATTGCTTAGTCATTATCTGGCGAGAAATGGTTGAATCGCCCTACGTCTGAACACAATGCTATAACGATATCATGTATTCCATGACCGCATTGCCTTTTGTATGCACACAATGGTCAGTTGACGTGAGACGTAGTCTGCTGTAATTGCCTTTGGGTGTACAAAATGGTCAGTGGACTTTGGACATAGTCCGCCAACCTGGTCCGAAGCTTGTAGACATCGGTCTCCCGACATCGAACGTAGCATGAAAACATCCTCCATAGCCTTCACACATCACTCTACCAGCTCGAACTTGGCCTGCCAGCATCCTCTATAGCTTGTACACATCATTTCCTCGACAGCGGATGTGTCCTGCAATTATCGTCTGTAGCCTGTACACATCACTGTATAGATTCGTCCAACAACAAGAAAATCATCCATGTCCTGCACACATAAATCGTGGCATGTGCTCATCAAGCAAGAGACGTAACGCGATGGCATGGAACCTCATCCAAGGCCTGAACGCACATACATGGTATGTGCACATCTGGGAAAAGACGTCGTCTAACGGAATGTAACATCAGCCAAGGCGTGCACACATCAGCCATATTTTGTGCACATCAGTTGGGAGACTATAGTTGTGGTCTAAATGCATCGGCTTGGCATCATCAGTTGTAGCTTGCGCGCATCGATCGAGAGATATCCGCCAACCGTTTGTGACTGCATGCAATTCACTGCCAAGTTAGGGGTGAACCTGTAATTTCACCCCACTTACAAATAAGAGTATTGGCGGTTATATATAGGTCTTTTACGTATTTTAAATGTGTTCATCAGCCTAAAACACATTGAAGACTTCATTCTTCAAAATCAAATCCCTTAGAATTCTCTCTAGGACTCCATTGAAGTCCAAACTCAAGGAAGGGCATAAAGTGACGAATTGAGGGGAGATTCTTCATCAAAGTGGAGGATTAGCTTCATCAATGTATTTATGTTGATCCTTGAAACTCTCTTCATCAAGGAGCCCGAATTCTCAAGATGTTTACTAATTTTTCAAGTTCAATTGTCCAATTTCATGATTCTACCATGGGTTCTTGCATCAATTGTTTTTAAATATTTACTATGGATTAAATTGATATTTTATTGATTATTTTAACCTAAATTACCTATGAACTCATGAATTGGATGAAACCTAGTGTTTGACTAAGTTATGGGTTACTTGATATTGATCTAATGTTGTTGAATTACGATATAGATTTCTATGGGCTTTATAATGATGTAGGAATTGTGTTTAATTGATATCTAGGTTGAATTAGATTGATGAATATCTATTGAATTTACATAGTTTCATTGATTATCATAGTTTCTACATTGAATTATTGTTCATGGTCATTGGAAAGGGGCTTATGTTTTTGGCTTAGATGATTTAGCGTCAAGTTGAGATGTTGAAGATGTTGTGGTGGTAAGCTGCCACATTACCTTTCTTTTGATGTTGTTTATACTTCAAATATGTTGTGATTTGTATGGTTCACTTATGGTGGAAGTGTTATGTATTTTACATGCAATTGACGATGCCTTGTCGGCACTACATGAAGTTATGTGGCTATTTTTGTAGTTTATTATGTGAAGTTGGTTGATATCTATCTACATGTTAAGCAATGTGAAGGTATATGTGTTCTATTAATGTTATGTAGGTGATCATGTTAGCCTATCATTTTGGCCTTGTATGTATAGTCTTAGGGTTGAGTCTTGGTTATTCCTACTTGACTATATGAGTCTATGTTGATCTTGTCTTGGGTTACTTGTCCCCTTACTTGATGTATATATGATTATGAATATGGGATGTCTTCACTGAGGATGTTAAATCTCTTATTCTTCAATGTATGAATGACATGTGACCTTAAATGAAGTTAGGAGGGTCTTTTATGTGAAACCTTGAACCTAGTTTTAAGGTTATGAATGTTAAATTGTAAGCTGTAATGGTATCCTTCAAAGTAAAGGAATGATGGACTCAAGATTAATTGGCTGGAACGAAATCATATTAATCCCTACGAAATTCATCATGAGCGTCTTGTCTCCATTGGAAGGTAGCCTTAAGAGGACCTCTTTGGTACGGTAAACGTGATTGGTTTATGAACTTGTTATGAAACCCTTTTATGTGAACCTTATGTATGAATTACTCTATGATAATGAAGGCTAGCATCGAGTGAGTATGGTAAGGTAAGTAGTTTATGTTAATTATGAGACTAGATTACAAAATATGCCCTTCATATTCATTAACCATGTACCGACATGGGATGTGTCTAAGTTCTACCATTGGCAAGTAGAACACCCTGTTCGAAGTAGGTCAGAACATCGGATTCCATGTCTAGCTATCATGTTATATGTCGGTTATTGCCTATTCTTATCATGTTGGATACTTACTAGCATTGGAGAAGTTTTGTGATGTTTAGATGGTGGTATGGGACGCTATCTAGACATTGCACAATAGGCTTTGAAGGTGTTAGTTAGAGTCCCTAGGTCTTTTCTAAGACCATTACTTGAATGTTCTTTATGTGATGTATGAGAACTAATGAAGTAATGACTTATGTTATGAAGTCTTTTATGTCTTTTATGTCTTTCATTTGAAGTATTGTAATAGACTAAGTATTTCTATATTTTGATGTATGGACCGTTTCCTATTTCTTTATATGAATGAGATTTTTTAAAGACTATGAAGTATACTTTGTTAAAAGATTTAATTCGGCACTACTTTTCACTATGTTTATGCAATGAATGATATGTAAGGTCTTGTACAAGACCTTGGAGAGGTCAAGTATGCTGATGGCAATCCGAGATTGCCCCAAACATCGAGGGTGTGGTTTTGGGATATGTCATTCACACAATAGTTGTGGCTTATGCACATCAGCAATGTGACATTGGTGTCGGCCAACGACTCACACCATTAGTAAAGGCATGTATTTTTTAAGCAAGCTTAATCGGCAAACGGCAAGTGGCATTCACCAGATGACATGGGTCGTGGAATGACACATTGGTTGAGGCCTATGCACATCTCTCAGCCGACGTAGGGCGTGGACCATCTGAATCGGTCGTGGCCTGTGCACATCTCTCAGCGGTAATCGGTCTTAGCCTTCCCACATCACCATTGGCCTACACACATAAACCAACAAACGTCATACGTTTGCTGCCCTCATCGTTTTTAGCCTACACATTTCTTAGATGACGTCGCTCGTGTACTTCATGCATCAGTCGTAGCTCATGGATATTGCTAAGATAGCGTTGGCGAATAGAAGGCAACATCATCTATTTCTAGTGAGCATTGGGCAAGTGATGTTGGCCAATGGAATGCACCATTAGCGTCTGGCAATGACAGACAACTTCTGCCAAGGCATGTGTGCTTTTGGGAAGCAACGTCGGCAAAAAACAAGTGGCCTCAACTAGGCGACGTTAGTCGTTGACCGCCTGCATAGGTCGTGGATTGTGCACATTTCTCTATAATATTGAATGTGGAATGACAAAATCAGTCGTGGCTTGTTCGCATCACTCAGTCCGTGTGAAGCATGGACTAACTGTATTGCCCTTGGCCTTTACACAACGGTTAGTCGACATCGGGCATTGACAACCCACATCACCTTTGGCCATAAAGGTACGTTGATGTTTGGAATGGCATGCCAGAATAAATTTTGGCCTGAACAAAATGGTCAGTCGACATGGGACGTGGTCTTCCCATATTGCTTTAATTTAGAAAATATTCTTTCATCTGGTCGTGCTTGACTGAGTTTTATGTGTTCATTTTCTTTGAATCTAAGGTAAGATGTTCCTATGATATAGGCTACTTAGATTAGGGTTTTAACGTCCGGTCACGACCCCACATAGTACTAACAAGGGGCCTTATGTAAAAGGCCCAAGACTTGGACCAAACTGCCAAAGCAGTGACCAAACGATGACCCTAAGGACGGTCTGTCGGTCCACCAACGGTCCCTCGACCTAGGGCGTCGATTTTCACTGCAATTAAGGATTAACAGGCTCCATTTGGAGCTATGTTTCAAACCACGATACCCTACCAATTGTCCGTTGATGGACAGACGGTCCGTCGGTTAGGTCTGGTCTGTGAGGTCTGCCATAAGTTGTAAGTTGTTTCCTTGGCTTGGGGTGTTTTGTAAATTTACCCCAAGTATTTTTTTACCCTCGGAAATTAGTTTTAGTGTTTATTAGGTATATTAAGTTTTATAAACCCTAAGACCTCATTTTAGACCCCTCTTCCTATAACCCAAAACCCTTCTCTCTTAGAGGACTCTCCCAAGTCTCAATGGTATCTAGAAGTCAAGAAGTGCTAGGAAGGTTGTTGTAGGTCGTTTATCCATAAAAAATCTTTGTTATTTTTTCAATGTGAGGTTTTGGTATCCATCCTTGAAATATCTTCCTTTCAAGGAGTCCCTTCAAACTAATTTGTAAAAGGGGTTATCAACCCTAGTTTCTACAATCTTCAAATCTAAATATTGGTCCTGCATGAAATCGTTTCTAATGAATTTATAATGGCATTTATAAAGTTAGTTGATGATTTTAGGTTAAAACTTCAATGAAATCATGTTAAATTTTTTCATGTAATGTTTGCTTAAGAAATGTGTATATGAGCATGAATTGATAGTCTTTGAGCTTTGATTTCTTTTGGTTGTTATTGTTTATTAGATACTTCCAAAAAGGCTAATTTATGATGAATTATTGAATAAAATTTTATAAATGATGAAATCATGGATTAAAGGGTAAGTGGTTATGTTGTTTAGTTTCAATTTTGAAATACTCTTGAGTGGTATGGTCCACCTTCTTGGTGGTGGTGTTCATTTGAACTGTATTTATGTAAAGTTACTAGTTTATTTTGAATGAAGATATTAAGAACTGTTATGTGAAGTAATATGATAAATATGCTATTCTTGTTAAACGTGCCTTATGAAGCTATTATGTGAAATAGTCTAGAGAGTAAGCTTAAATGAAGATATTCTTGTTAAGTGTTTTATGAAGCGTGTTATGAGAAGTATGTTAAGGATTATGTAGTTGAATGGGACACTATTTGTCCATTGTACTAGGTAGAAAATCCGTAAGGGGAGTCTTTTGGAGACTTATTTGAATTGAATGACTTAAGTCTTCTAAAAGAATGTACTACTTAGTTTAGGTGGTTGTATGGGACTCTGTATATCCATTGCACTAAGTACGACCTTTCGAAAGGGAAGACTTTGTGCCAAACCTTCTAAAAGAATGTGCTACTTAGGGTAGGAGGAAGTATGATATGCCATCTACTCATTGCACTAGGTAGGCGTTCTGAAAGGGAAGACTTTAGTGGTTTGTTGGGTGTCTTTTAATGTCTTTCCATTGATTGAGGGGCTGGTTTCTCCCGATTTGAGTAAGCCGAAAGGGGTAGTTTTGATGATTGATTTGGTGTGTATTGAAGGAGGCATATGCATACTTCCTTCATGTCTTACCATAGTGAGTCTTAGGATAATCTCAAATTAGGGAAACTCTTACGGAAAATGAGTTCACTTTTTCTTTCGCTTCGCCTTGGAAGTTCACTCATTTAGAATAGGATAATTCATTGTGAATGCCTTAAATGACTTATTGTTAAATTTCAATGTAGTTCACTTTAAATGCATTGTTTATTCACTGTATGTTTTTAGAAGTTACTCTAAATGCATCTTTTTAGTTAAAATTATGTGAGTTCTTGTCTAAGTGTTAAATGATGGTTCTCATGTTGATTTGCATCTAAATTCATGAATGTTTTACTCAATTTGGCATGAAATGTTATTTTACTAAAATTTTCCTTTTTCACATATTTTTGCATATGCCATACTTGGTATATTATTTGGACTAACCCCTTACATTTTCTATACTATCTAAGCATAAATTGGAAGCAAGGTTGAAGTATAGAAGTCAAAGCTTGGGAAAGTTCTTCTCAATACAAAATGTCATCATATATTCGAGGGCATAATTTTTATCTTTTTAGTTTCTTTATGTTAAGAACTATTATGTATTTCATTTCAATATAATGGGTTGTGTCCCTAAGTTATTTATGTAGTGTCTTTATGTTTGGCTTGTGACGATGAGATTTCTTAGTATTTATGAAAGGTTTCCTTTTTATTAAATTATCCGTGATAATTTTTAATTCGCAATACTTTTCATGTCTTATGTAATGAATGCTAGTTAAAAGGCTTGTACAAGACCCCAAAGGGTAAAGTACGCCTGACCACGAAACGAGGGTTCCTCCTAACTTCTAGGGGGTACTTTCTTATTGTGACAAACTTGGTATTTGAGCATAAGGTTTTGGTAAATAGTTTAAGGTCTAATAGTCTCACAAGCCACGTCTAGTAGTATCTTGGTCATTGGAATGAGTCGCGACACATCCATGGACAAGAGGATATAGGACAATAGAGTGTCACTTTCTTTGTTACTCTTAAAACATGCCATAAAATTAAACTCCATAGGTCTCTCTCTCTTTTGTGTTCCCTTGTCCGGTGGTCTTCTAGGCGTGATTGCTTGGAAGGGGATATGTTTCTAAGTTAGAGAGAGAAAAGAGGAGACTTTTGATGTTATGATAGTTTTGTGGTCAAAAGAGTTGATGTGAAGGTATGTTTTTAAATTTGGGATGTGATTCCATCTATGGCTAGGTGTGAATTATGAGATTGGGATTGTTTTCATGAGAAACTTTGTGGTTATGTAGTTCTAAGCATAGTAATAGTTATATGATTGAATAAAGTTCTTTTAAGAATAAATGAGTTATCTTGTCATTAAGTTCAATGATGGTAGATATGCTTTAAGGTGTGAAATTGAGGAAATGTTGAGAGAATGTGGAGATTTAATAGAAGTTGAAGGCAACTTCGTTGTGTTACTAATGTTTCATACTTGTTGTTCTGATTGGTGGATGTTGTGGTGTCGGATTACACTAAGATTGTAATGTTATATGAATATCTAGTTATGGTGTTTTATTCCATTAGATTGAGTTATGTGGTGCCTAAGAGTTTAATGAAGTGATGTTTATGAGATTTTGTTTAGGTTTGAAACAAAAAAGAGAAGTGTTATGTTTTCCTTTAAGGTTGACGTTTAATATTGATGTGCATGAGTTGAGGGTAGTGTGAGGTCTTACCTTGTGAGAGGCGTAATGGTGCTTTGAATTATGAGGCCTTGAAGATGGACTTACCCTATGTGGGGGAGAGTAAGTTGAGTAGAATGGCATGTAATGTACATAGTCCTAGAGAATCCTCAAGGGTCACTAAGTGGGAGTGGTATTATGGGATTCTACTCTAACATTGCACTTAGTAAAACTTACCAAGTCTCTTTGGAGTAATTTAGTGTGGTCTTGTCTCTCATATTGTCATGTCATCTTCATAAAGTTACTTGGAAGGCGCGTTATTGAAATTTTAAGCATGTGACGTAGTGATATTTTTAATTCACTATAATGAAGTCTAACTTTTTGAGAAAATTACATATTTCATGAATTATAGTTTTAATGTGTTATGAGATGAGTTTATATGGTATTATAATCATGTGATCATGTCATATTAATGACTTTCTCAAAGAATGGATTTTAGAAAAATTTTAGTATGTTGGCAGTGACAATGAATGTTCACTATAAAATTGTTGATTTTTGAGGAAAATTGTTTTTTCTTGAATTTATGTTTCAATGTGTGCAAGAGTCGCTTATGTTGCTAAGTGTTTGAAAATGTGAAAAAATTCTCCTTGATAGTTGATGCTTTGATTTTGAGTGTTTAAGCCATGATTTTAATGTGTTATGACATGCTAAGTGACTCCTTGTTGTTCTTGAAGTTTTAGTGTCATTTGAGGACGAGTGTTATTCTAAGTGGGGGAGAATGTAACGCACCAAAATGAACTAAGGTGAACTAGAACCTCGTGGTTGTTTGTTGAATTAATTTTAAGTTAAAATGAGTTATATTGGTGTTCTTAGGAAGTTTGTGATGTTTGTTTAAGTTTGAAGGTCAAACGTCGAAGAACGTTCATGACGTTCGGAAGGTGTGCATTAGAAAGTGTTCTTGCGTCTTGTCGTGTTTGAGTGTGTTTTACGTGTTTGTTTTCCTTGAACCTAAGGTGGGATATTCCTAAGACCTAGGCGACTTAGTTTTGGGGTTTAACATTCGGGAACGACCCCATATAGGAGCCACAATGGGCCCTAAATGAAGGGCCCTAGAATTGGACGAAACTGCCAAAGCAGTGACCAAACGATGACCCTAAGGCTTGTTCGTTGGTCCACCAACGTTCCGTTGATCTAGGGTGTAGATTGACCCTGAACGTCAGGATGGACAGGATCCATTTGTATCTAAGTGTCAATCCAACAGACCCTACCAACGGTCAGTTGATGCACAGACGGTCCGTTGGTTAGGTCTTGTCTCTGAGGTGTGCCAAAAGCTGTAAGTTGCTGCCTTGGGTTTGGGTCTTTGGTAAATTCACCCCAAGTATTTTATGACCCTAGTAAGTTAGTTTTAGTGTTTATTAGGTATATTAAAGTGTTATAAACCCTAAGACCTCATTTTAGACCCCTATTACTAAATCCCAAAACCCCTCTCTCTTAGAAGACTCTCTCAAGTCTCCATGGAAGCTAAAGTCAAGAAGTGCATGGAGGGCTGTTGGTGGTCGTTTTTAAATCAAAAATTTTTTGTATTTCTTCAATGTGATGTATGGTATCTATCCTTGAAATCTTTTCCATTCAAGGAGTCCCTTCAAAATAATTTTTAAAAGGTGTTTTCAACCTAGGCTTCTACTATCTTAAAATCAAAATATGGGTCTTGCATGAAAATGTTTCTTATGAATTTATAATGGTATTTATAATGTTTGTTGATGATTTTAAGGTTAATAATTCAATGAAATCAATTTAAATATTTTCATCTAATGTTGGCTTAAGAAATGGGTTATATGAGCATGAATTGATAGTTTTTGAGCTTTGATTTCTTATGATTGTTATTGTTTTTTAGCTACTGCCAAAAGGCCTAATTTCTGATGAATTATTGAATAATATTTTATACGTAAGGAAATAATGGATTAAAGGGTAAGTTATTTAGGTTTTTTAGTTTCAATTTCAAAATGCTCTTGAGTGGTATGGTCCACCTTCTTAGTGGCGTTGTTTATTTGAATTGTATGAATGTAAAGTTACTAGTTTATTGTGAATGAAGCTATTAAGGCTTGTTATGTGAAGTAATATGATAAATATGCTATTTTTGTTAAACGTGCCTTATGAAGCTACTATGTGAAATAGGCTAGAGAGTATGCTTAAATGAAGATATTCTTGTTAAGTGTTGTATGAAGAGTGTTATGAGAAGTATGTAAAGGATTATGTATAAATGTCTTATATAATTATATGAAGCATGTGAAGTGTGTGATGTGATTAATGAGGGTCAAGGCATGTATAGAAGTTAAATGTAGATGGAGTGAAGCATGTGCAAGGTGTGCTCACATGTACACACACACTCACACTTGAATGAATGAATGAATTTAAGTTAAGTCCTAAAGGGGATTTTTTTGGTGAACACTCTTCGTGAATTGAGATAAAGTGTTTATTAGAAACCCCACTACAGCCCATGAGTTTAATAAGATAGGTCGTATGATGAATATCCTTCCTGAGTTTAGATGTGGTGTTCACTAGTTATCCTTAACCTGTAGTATATAATGTTTAGAATCCATGGGAAGTTATTCCTACCACTGAGAGGATATGAAGAAGAGGTGGAGTACACTTCGTGAGTTGAGATGTTATAATCCAATGTACCTCTTGAGATGAGTACTCCTCGTTAGTAGAGAATGAGTTACTTAGTATAAATATCCTTGTCCCTTAGCTATGCGCCCGCATAGGTGTAGCTATTGAGAAAGCCATGTAAATGCTAAGAGAATGACCTCATTCTAAGAAAGTGAGGATCCCTCATCCGATAGGTGCTAATATTGGGATTCCATGTCAATATCTCATGGTCTATGTCAATATCTCATGGTCTATGTGTTAAATCTTCTAAAGCAGTGTTCTACTTAGGGTAGGTAGAGGAATGGGACGCCATTTGTCCATTGCACTAGGTAGGCAATCTGAAAGGGGATTCTTGGTGAGACTTATTTAAATTGAATGAACTAAGTATTCAAAAACAACATACTACATAGGGGTGGTGGTGGTATGGGATGCTATCTATCTGTTGCACTATGTAGGACCTTCTGATCGAGATGACTTGGTGCCAAACCTTCTAAAAGTATGTTCTACTTAGGGTAGGTGGTGGTATGGGACACCATCTATTCATTTCACTAAGTAGGCATTCCGAAAGAAAAGACTTTGGTGGCTTTTTTGGTGTCTTTTAATGTCTTGCAATTAATTGAGGGGCTTGTTTCAGCCGAAAGGGGTAGTCTTGAGGACTAATTTTGTGTATATTGAAGGAGGCATATGCATACTTCCTTCATGTCTTACCTTAGTGAGTATTAGGATTATCCCGAGTTAGGTAAACTATTACGGAAAATGAGTTCACTTTCTCTTTCGCTTGGCCTTAGAAGTTCACTCATTTAGAATAGGACAATTAATTGTGAATGCCTTAAATGACCTATTGTTAAAGTTCAAAGTAGTTCACTGTAAGGGCTTTTTTAATTCAATGTATGTTTTTAGAAGTTACTATAAATGCCTCTTTTTGGTTAAAATTATGTTAGATCTTCTCTAAGTGTTAAATGATGGTTCTCATGTTGATTTGCTTCTATATTCATCAATGTTTTATATAATTTTGTATGAAACATTATATTTCTAAAATGTCCCTTTTCACATGTTTTTGCATATGCCATACTTAGTACATTGTGTTGTACTAACCCCATACATTTTTATACTCTATCAGTATAGGTTGAAGGCTTTTTTAAAATTTGGAGGTGAAACTTGGAAAAACTACTCTCCCAAGATTCAGTATGTCCTCATATATTCGAGGACATAGTTTATTGCTTCCTAGTTTTATTATTAAGACTTATTATGTATTTCTTTTTGATGTAAAGGGTTGTGTCCCTAAAATATTATGTTACAAGGACATAGTCTATTATTTTATGTCTATAAGTTTGATTGTGACGATGAGATTTTCTAAATATTTATAAAAGACTAGTTTACTATTAAATGTCTTGGAAAGTTTTAATTTTGCACTACTTTTCATGTCTTACGTAATGAACGGTAGTTAGAAGGCTGGTACAAGAACCCAAAGGATCAACTACGCCTCGTTATCAAATTGAGGGTTCTTCTTAATTTATAGAGGATACTTTCGGGTCGTTAAATTAACATAACCCATGGAGTGTGTGCATCATCATGGTGACATCGACGTTGAAAATAAGAGGCATTATTAGCCAAGTCTTGTGTGCTTCAGGAAATAGGCGTCATCTAATGGCAGACAACATCAACTAACGCCTAAAGAGATCTAACATGGCATGTGCGCATCTGGCATGAAACGTTGGACAATGGAACACAACATCAGACAAGTCTTGAAAGCGTTGGTCGTGCTGTTGTGCATCAGTTTGACGACCTTTGCATTGGCCTATGTAAGGTTGCATCAGCCAAGGTCTGTGCGCTTCGGGTAAGTGACATTGGACAATTGTAGGCAACATGTGTTGTGGTATGTTGGTAGGGAGATATCGGCGTCGGACGATATCATGCAACATAAGCTAAGGCATATCAGCTTCAGGCCAGCGACATCTGCAAACGACTAAAGACAATGGCCTGGTGACATTGGTTGTACACTATCATATAAGCCCTGAATTGTGGATATCGCTAATAGGAAGTCAGGCATGGACCAGCCGCATCGGCTGTGACCTATGCACACAACTCAGTGGTCGTTGGCATGTCCTTCCCACATTGCCCTTGTCCTACACAAAAGTCAATTGACGTCCGATGTGGGCAACCCTATTCCGCAATAACCTGCACATTACTCAAACTACGTTGTCCATGAAATTCCCATTAGGGTTTTTTTGTGAATATCTGGTGGCCGTTGGGAGGTTTGGACCTCCCGTATCCTTATCAAAGTGCAAAAAATAATCAAGATACAAAAGGTTTTTCATTCCCCCATCGACTTTTGCCTACAAAATGATCAGACGACGTCGAGTGTTGTCTGCACCTATCTCTTTTGGAATGCACAATAGTCCACTGACGTTGAGCATTGCCTTTCCGTATCGACTTGGGCATCACAACAGTTAACCAATATTCAACGTGTCCGTCTTGCATTGAATTTTATGCACACAATGGAAAGTCGATGTTCGATGTGACCTGCAAGCATCACTTTTTTCCTGCACACTACGGTCTCCCTACGTCGGGCTTTGCCTAGCTGCATTGCCTTTGACTTGAACACGATGGTCAGTCGATGTTGGGAGTCGCGTGACAACGTGGCCTTTGGCGTTCAAAACATGGCCAGCCATTGTCAAACATGATTTTCCCACATTGCCTTTGTCCTACACACAGGTCAGTTGACATCGGATGTGGGTTACAAATATTGTCTTCATACTACACATGTCGGTCTGCCAACATTGAACATGGCTTGCCACAATCGTTCGTAGCCTGCAATAATCGGTCAACTGACATCGTATATGACCTATAAGAATCTTCTCTAGCCTACACACATCGGTATGTAGTTATCAGCCAATGACAGCCAGCATCAACCAAGGACTGCATGTATTTTTCATGTCATGTGTGCATTTGGCAAGAGACGTTGGCCAATGGCATGCGACTTCAGCCAAGGAAGGAACGCATGGATGAGGAATATGTATATCTTGCAAGCAATGCTGGACAATGGTATGCAAAATCAGCAAAGGACTACATGCACGGACATGGCTTATGTGCATCTGGAAAGCGACGTTGGTCAACGACATTCAAATCATCAAAGGCCTGTAAGAATGAGATGTGTCGTGTGACCATCAGCTTGACCACTTGAGACATGGTCTAAGCGCATTGGATAGGAATGATTTGTTGTGGCCTACGCATATCGACCAATCTACATCGGTTAATGAAAAGAGACATCGACTAGGAGACACTTGTCGTGGACTGTCACATTGGTCCAAGCTTAAACCTATTGCTCGGGTGACATCATGCGTGGACCAGCCACATCACCCATAGCCTTTCCACATCGCCCAATGGTCGGCACACTTTGCCTCCTTCATTGCCCTTGTCCTGCACACAACGGTCAGCCGATGTCAAACGTGGGCTGCTAGCGTTGTCTGTAGCCTGCACATTGTTCAATCAGCATCGCCCGTTGACATCGTACATCGATAATGGCTTTTGCAAATCGCTCTCCTATCATTGAAAATGGATTTCCTTCATCATCATTGGCCTACAAATAATGGTCAAGAAACAATCGAGCGTTGTTTGCCCCCATTGCCTTTGTCAAGCACATAACTCTCACCGAATGTAGATGTGTTTTCCAGCATCGTCTGGAGACAACACACATCGGATTGTTGACATCAAACATTGCCTACTATCGTCGTCTCTATCCTTCACACATCGGCCTACAAACGTCAAACGTGGCCTTCCAACATCTTCTATAACCTACACACATCAGTCTACTGATAACAGATGTTCCCTGCCAGCATCGTGCGTAGCCTGCAATATCAGTATGCAGATGTCAGTCAATGGCTGACAACATCTGCAAAGGCCTGCATATATCTGGTGTGGCATGTGCGCATAAGACAAGCAACGTCGGCCAATGGCATACAACATCAACAAAATCCTATACGCACTTAAGGTGGAATGTAAGTATATGGTATGACACATTAGCCAATTTTATGCGACATATACCAAAGACTTCATGCGCGAACTTCGCAAGTGTGTATCTAGAAATTGATGTCGCCCAAGTGCATGCAGCCTCATCCAAGGCCTGCACACATCAGTCGTGCCGTGTGCACATCGACTGGGCGTCTTCAGTCATTGTCTAAGAAAATCGCCAAGACAACATTGAATTTTGTATGTATGCATCGGCCAAAATATATCGGCCAATGGAAGGAAGCAACACGCAAGGCCTCCGTACATCAGCCATGTGGGTATGTATCAACTCGGCAACATTATTCCTGGCCTGCGCACATTGTCCAGGTGACATAGACCAATTACACGCAACATCAGCAAAGGTCAGCATGCATTACATGTGGTATGTGGGCATTGACTCACTGACATTGTTTGTGACCTGCTATTTGCCGTTTGGCGGAAGAATGCCATGGAAATGCAACAAATTTAAAACTAAAGTAAATTAAATAATTAAAAAATTTATCACAAATATCCAAATAACGTTTGTTTTAAGGTTAGAATCCTTCTTATCCCCAGCGGAAGTTTCCATTTATTTTTTATCCGAAAAGGGGAAAATATTTTGTTTTGAAGAGGTTTTCGACTTTTAGAGTCGCCACTTAATTTTTGAAGAAAAATCAAGAAAACTGTTGTTTTTAAATAACATAATAGAGAAAATTGTTTGAAAACAAATTAAGGGGTTCGATGACTCCTATTAACGTCATAGAAAGGTTTATAAGCACCTAAGACGTTCCGCTTAATTACGGCTATCAGAAAACTAACTTTATATTTGGCTAATACTTACTTAACTTAAAAGTGATTAGGATGGTAAAGAGTTAAAATACTAACTTTTCAACCAAGTCACTTATTTGCAAAATTGTTAATGTTTAAGTCGATACAACATTTGGAGGCGTATGCGGGGATTTGAAGCATTTAACTTTAAACTGGCGAAAAAAAAAAGTATTAAAAAAATGTATAGAGAGAGAGAGAGAGGGAGAGATATTTGGGTCCAAATCCGGGTTTTGTTCGCCTTGACCGGTTTTTGGACCCACTTGTTTTGGGTTTTCGACCCATTTGTACTTGTCCTAATCTAAACAAATAATAATACAAAGCGATAAGGGCTTAGACCCATTATAAAATAAAATTGCAACATAATGCGAATAAGAATAGAATATAGGCGTTATGCCCATATTTCTTCATCTCGCCTCACTCGGGATTTCTCATCCTTGGACGTGTTCTTAGATTCCACAAGATACTTGACTCGATAAAGAATCTGAGCCTTAATGGCTCTCTCGGAATGCGAGGAGACAAGTTCTAAGTGAACTCGACCAATTTACATGCTACAACAAAAATAAGAAAATAACTAACCAATGAATTATGACTTTGAGTAAAAATAAGATAAAATAAAATAAAGGTACTTATATGCTGCCATTCTCATATGAGCATGCTGAAAGATGAGGTGTATCACCAAATGTCTAAAACATACAAAGGGGGGCTATAACCAATTACCAATAAAAGCATTATATACTTTATTCTGAATCATACAAGTCAACATTAAGCAAATAGAGGAATAATGACAATATTCTAATGAATTAATAACAGTGATGTGAGATAAACATAACTCAACATTACTGAAAAGGTTAAATCCTACAAATGACTCATGTTGGCCAAGAATTCTACTTTTGACAAAGTGATTCACCGATAGCAATCACTTCTTCCCAACAAATAATGAATTCCAAGGGATTAGGACATAATCCACACCATAATTTGACATGCTCAATGACGGAGAAAAAAAATAAGTAAAAAAGAAAAATATACACCTATATGACAATAAAGAGTACTATGGCAAAGATCTGCAAAAATATCAACACCACTTCATCGAGCTAAAAAAAATTGAATGCATATGGAGACCAGAATCATGCATATTTCGATGACAACAAAACATATTTCTAGTTTAACAACCTGGCATAATATAATGAAACTGACTAACATGGATTTTACATATATGAAATTCGACCAAACGATTCAACACTGTAAACGCAAACCATGCACTTTGGATACATTACAAGCTAATATATAATTCATTCCAACAACCTGGCATAATATAATGAAACTGACTAACATTGATTTTACATATATGAAATTCTACCAAACGATTCAACACTGTAAACGCAAACCATGCACTTTGGATACATGACAAGCTAATATATAATTCCTTCCAACACAGTTGATAATTAACCAAACTAGTGCCAAATAATACATATTAAGTACTATGATTTTCGTAACACAATTTTTCATGGCTGACAATCTTATTATGAACTGGGTAATAGATTAAACTAACAGAATCAGAGCAACTAGAAAGAAAATATAACGTGATTTTTTTTAACACTGATTGCTAGCAAGAGAGACCAAATTAGACTCAAATATGCGAGGAAATATTCCTTTCCCCACACTTATAAAGGAAGTAACACAACCAACACAAACAACAAATGAAGAAGCACATGAGACTTGAGAGCTAGTTTGGCGCCAAAACAAGGCAAAAATCCGAAACAATGTATAGCTAAACTTAAACACTCACAAATCTGACTCTATGTATTTAACCAAGAAAATTAAATAAAAAAAATATACATATATAAAAATCGACTAAGCATCCATACAGAGAAGGGAACAAACTTTGCAATCCAAAATGAACTAGGTCCCATCTAATAATAAAAAATCGGATACAGAGGAGAGAACTAACATAGACAAAGAGAAACCCAACGGAAATAATGACGCTTGGAATAAGAATAGTGCGAGAAGAAGAAGGAGATGTTACCTTTTGAGGTGTAGCGAACAAGGACAATCACGTTTTTTGAGAGACTTCGACACCAACTTTGAAACTCAGGAACTCGGCAAATTCCTGTAACTCAAAGGAAAATATGTATTGGAATGTTCTTTTTATTTGAATACTCCAACCCGGCGATTCTCCCTTCCTATCTGTAATTCCTTCTACCTAGAATCTCTCATAATTCCTCCGTGCTTTTCTGTTCAAAGTTTCTGAGATTAATTCTAAAAAATAAGTGAGTACGAAGTTTTTTCCAGATTTTTCTTGTAATGAATTAAGTTATAAGATCGTCCATCAAGAAAATTTCCAACGCTCAAAGATTTTTCCGCCCCGAATATCCTCTCCAATTTCGTAAAGAAAAGAAAAAAATCCTCCCCCCATAAGAACATAATGGAGAACTTATATAGGAGAAAATTAGGGCTACCCACTTCTTAACGAAATACCCATTGAGCCCCTTATCAAGTTCAAAATTTGAAAGTCAAAACCTTTCCGTAAACGGAATCAAAATCTTTTCTCTGAAAATTGGACGACAAGCTAGAAAAGGAAAAGAGGTGGACGGTTAAGATCCATTCGATCGTCCTTGCGGGATACGTGGCTTGATCTTGCCATTGCAAGGAAAAACGCATGACCTGCAAAAGGCAGCAGTTGGAAATGAACTAATTCCATAAAGACGTAGGGGGAAGGCTCTGTTCGCGCGAGGAGATTGGCGTAGCCTTGACGCGCTGGGATGTTCACTGGGAATTCAATGTTGTTGTTAACGCGCTGAGTGTGTTTGCTCTTCTTCGGAGAAGTTTGGATTTGCTGCGCATGAAAAGAAGAAAGGCAGGGGTACTGTCGGGTCGGGTCGAGGTATAAGCTGGGCTGGGAAAGGGAATAAAAGAGTTGGGCTGGAAGAAGGAAATAAATAAAAGTGGGTTGGATTTTTATTATTAGTTTGATGGGCTGGCTTGGTGTTGGAAGAGCTGACAGGACATGGGTTTTGGGCTAGAAATTTGTTACTAAATGGATCAAATTAATCTTTAGTTAATAACATTACCAATTCAATCAAATTAAATTGCAATTGGTCAATTTGATTAAAATTATAAAATAAGGCGAATCAGCATGATTAATTAACAAGCTTCTTAAGGTTAACAAAATGAAATAATTCACTCGAATATAAACTAAAGATTCAAAATATAAGCTAAAAAAATTAACAAAATATTCATATGAAACCAGATATTAATATCATTATTCTTAATTTTTTTTTGATTATTGATAAAATTTAAATAACTATACGAATTATTATGTAAGACAAATACGTTAGCTAAAACAATATAAAAGTGTCAAACATTATTCAAAATAACTTGCAAGCTAAATATAAATATATTTTAAAATTAATTATTTTAAATTGTTTTAAATCGAGAAGCTTGCTAGTTAATTACTATTGAGGAGGGTCAAAATTGGGTGTCAACCTTTATGGTAGACCTTGATGATGAATTATGAAGAAGACTTAATAATTCTTATTATCCCTATCCTTTACATCAAATTATGGTTAACTGTGATTAAGTCATGATTTTGTAATAGTATAGGCCTTGTATTAGGATAAGTAGGGTAATGTGATGTTGAATTGAAATGTATTTACTATGGTTAGTGAGGTATTGGCTAAGATGTAAACGTTATAAGAATGGTGAATGACTTACAAATGTGCCTTATCACGATATGAAAATGTTGATGTGGTAACCTCACCTATATGAATTGGAATGAAAGGACAATTCTCATGCAATTCTGAATGAGCTATGATGATGACGATGTTTATCAAAGAATTAGAACCTCTGACCTATAAAAAGATATGATGATTAATAAAGACACTAAAGACAATTAAAAGTGACTGTAGCTAAGGACCGAGTGAACTAGAGTGAGGAGTGTCCCTTCCCAAATAGGAAAGGTAGGATCACTAATCTACTTTTGAGATTGGAGACTATAATGCATTATCATAAAGAGTGTCCCTATTATATCTCCTAGCGCTTGAACTATGTTGCCCTAATAGGAATACTAGCTAGTGGATCCACGTAGTTGCTATATTCATGTTTTGGTACTTCCTTGGCAAGTAGTCTATCTTATTTCGGTGTAGGGTTCCATGATGCCAGATTTCACATTTTCTTATGTGGTCTATTTCAGTTAGGCAAGATGCTCCCAAAAGGTAAAATGAACTAAAGAAATGAACTCTAACCAAGATAACTTAAGGGGTCTAGCTTAGTCTAGGTAGGGTTATGGGACTCTATCATACATTGCACTAGTTAGCCTTGAGGGGAGTCTTAGGAGGATGTTCTTATGTATGAACGTATTTATGATGGTATATGATATGTTTATGCTGAATTTGCACTTTTTTTATACTATATGATGATTTGTTTCTCTTATGAATATTTGTTTGTCTACATTGTTAAAGTAAGGTTATATGTACTCTTAAATGCCACGTTATAAGAAGTGGGATGTTAGTCATGATTCTTGTTAGGTCACTTGATTGAGTAAGGTTATGGGGATTTGCTAGGTCATTGCACTTGTAGACTGGATAAGGGTTCATGAGTAATTTTCTTAGTTTTGTTATGATTAAGTGTACCTCTATTCATGCTTATTGAAGTTATAACTCTATGATTTGGGTGGTCTTGATTATATATGAAAGTATGTTGATATTTTCATTAACTTGACTATGTTTTGTATTGTTGTCCTTGTGATGTACATGCTTATGATTTAATGAACATGTGTTTGGTATGGTCTTGTTATATGTGCATGATGTTTTTAATTAAAAGTGCATGCTTATTGAAATGTCCCTTTTCTTAGCATGTTTATAAAGTATTTGTGCATATGGTCTCATACTTAGTAAAAGTGGTGTACTAACCCCATTTCTTCCTTTTCCCCCACATTTAAGGTTGCGATCATTGAAGGGCTTTTGGAGACAACTTCAAAGAAGGCTTTAAATTATTGATCATCAAAGTTGGGTTGGTCCTGACATTCCAAGGGCAATGCCAATATCAAGCTATGAAGTTTTTATAGTATTAAGACTCTTATATTTCTTTCCTTTCATTTCAGTACAAAACAATTTATTACCTATATGTTGTATTATTGTACTGATGTTTGGGCTAGGCCCAAATTGATATACTCTTATTAAATTGTATGATACGAGACAACTATTTTGAGACTATGTTACATTATATATATCTATGTGCAATAAAAATAGAAGCCCAAGTAATCTTCCTATACGAAGGGTTTTATGTATACTCGATGTACATAAATTATGTGTATGTAGAGGTCTATGTAAACCTCCAATTAGAAGGAAAATTTTTTTCGCTAAATTTGACTTATTAATGTAAGGATATAAGCTAAGAGGATAGTCTTAGTCCTCAAAGAGGACGACGATACCGGTTACGTCTAGGGGATTTTTCCATGATTTGACAAACTTTGTATCAGATCATGAGGTTGAATATCTTTAAGTTGATTTCTCTCTCAACCACGTCTATATATGTTCGTATTAATAATTGTGAAGCACGCCACATTTATGAGTAGGAATCTATATGATTCTGAGGAAACTCTTAGTTTATTGGAAGTCCAATATCATGCCTTTAGAATGTTAGCTCTGTCTAATTTTTCATCTAATGATCTTATTGTGATTATATGCAATTAATATTCAATGGAATGAAACACGAAGAATTGAAGAAGAGATTTCCAATGCGGTAGGTCCTCCCCGTGGAGACCAAGTTCCTCCTCTTGAGGAAGATGTGAATGATGACAAAGCCCCGGCCAATCCTCCTCTTTTGACGAATGAGGACATAAGGTCTGCTCTCTTCCAAATGGCCCAGGCAATAACTACCCAAGCACAAGCCACCACTACTGAAGCCCAAGCTATGATGTCCCAAGCTAATCGGGAGGTTGTACCCCGAGCAAACCAACAAGTTGCTACCATGGCCTCTCTTATAAGGGATTTCATTAGGCTGAATCCTCCTACATTCTATGGATCCAAGGTTGAAAAAGACCCCCAAGAGTTCATTGATGAAATATACAAGATCTTTAATTCTATGGGGTTGACTACTAGTGAGAAGGCCGAGTTAGCCAATTATCAAATCAAGGATGTGTCTCAAGCATTGTACTTCCAATAGAGGCACAATAGGCCTTTAATAGGTGGATCCATGAGTTGGGAAGTGTTCATGAAGGATTTTGTTGATTGGTTCTTCCGTATGGAGAAGAGGGAAGACAAAGTGGTGGAGTTCATCAACCTTCATCAAAGAGGTAAGAGTGTGCTTGAATACTCCTTGAAATTCACTAAATTTTTAAAATATTCTCCTTCTTTGGTTTGCGATCCTAGGGATGAAATTAGTCATTTTGTGATAGCGGTGTCAGATGATTTGCAAGAAGAATGTCATTCGGCTATGCTACATGACAACATGAACATTTCTCGTCATATGGTTCATTATCAACATGTGCAAGAGGCAAGGGTTAAGAGGAAGAGTAGATATGCCAAGAGGGAAAGATCTTTTGATTGTAGTTCTTCAAAGGGAAGGATTGAGATTCAATATGATCCTAGGTTCAACAAGATTATTTCTAATTAAGTTCCTTCCATGTTCCCTAAGGCTACGGATGATAGGTTGTGTAACCCTAATCCTAATAAGGGAAGGTATACTAGTTCACCATCCAAGAAGCCAACTTGTGGAAATTGTGGAAAGAAGCACTATGGTGGTTGTCTTAAAGGAACAAATAATTGTTTTGGTTGTAGTAATAGTGGACACAAGGTTAGGAATTTCCCTAACGTCAGGGGTCCAGACAAGGGTAGTGGTCAAGGTCAAGCAAGTGATTTTAATGATGCTCCAAAGAAGAACCACTTCTTTGCTTTCCAGTCTAGGGGTGATCAAGAGATATCTCTCGATGTAGTGGCCGGTATGTTAAAAGTCTTCTCTGTTGATGTATATGCCTTACTTCATCCTAGTGCTACCTTATCATTCTTTAATCCTCCAGTAGCTAAAAAGTTTGAAATTTTGCTTGATATTTTGCATGAACCTTTTATAGTGTCTACCCCAGTGGGTGAGTTGGTTGTTGCAGAAAGGTTGTAAAGAAATCATCCTATAATGTTGCCCAATAGATTTTCTTATGTTGAACTAGTATAACTTGATATGCTTGATTTTAATGTCATTTTGAGTATGGATTTGTTGCGTGCTAACTTTGCCTCTATCAATTGTAGGACAATGGTGGTGATGTTTAACTTTACAAATAAGCCCGTTTTAGAGTAGAAGGGGGAAGCTCTATTCCTAAAGGTCGTGTCATCTCATGTTTGAGGGCGTGTGAAATGACCTCAAAAGGGTATTTATACTATATAATAAGAGTCCAAAATTTACACTTTGAAATTCCTCCCATTGAGTCGGTCACCGTAGTGAGGGAATTTCTTGAGGTCTTTCTGAATGATCATCTAAGTATTCCTCTCGAACGGGATATTGATTTTGGTATTGAATTATTACGGGATACAAGTAACATTTCAATTCCTCCTTATCGGATTACTCCGTCCTTATTAAAAGAGTTAAAGTCTCAACTCAAAGATTTACTAGACAAAGGCTTCATTAGATCTAGTATTTCTCCATGGGGTGCTCCAGTTTTTTTTATGAAGAAGGAGGATAGGTCTCTTAGAATGTGCATTGATTATTGGCAACTCACTAAAGTCACAATTAAGAACATGTATCCTCTCCCTCGGGTTGATGACTTATTTGATCAACTCCAAGGGGCAAGATACTTTTCTAAGATTGACTTGAGATCAGGGTATCACATACTTAGCGTGAGAGGCGAAGATAGAAAAAAGAAAACATTTCAGACTAAATAAGGTAACTGCGATTTCTTAGTAATGTCCTTTGGTATCACGAATTCCTTGGCACCATTTTTGGATCTCATGAATAGATTCTTTAGAATTTACCTAGATTCATTTGTCAGTGTCTTCATTGAAGACATCATAGTATATTTAAAAAATGAGGGTAATCACATGAACCATTTGAGGGTGGTGTTAGAAGTGATTAAGGAGAATGAAATTTTTTTCAAGTATAAAAAATGTGAGTTTTGGTTGAGGTCGGTGACATTACTTGGTCATATCATCTCTAGTGAGGGAGTAGACGTTAATCTAACGAAAACGGAGGCGTTGAAAAATTAGCCTTGACCATTGACTCCAACGGACATTAGGAGTTTCTTGGGAATACCGGGTCATTATTGGAGGATTGTAGATGGTTTTGCGTCCATTGCATCTCCCTTGACTACTTTAATCCTAAAGAGTAAGCAATTTGAGTGCTAACCTCGAAAGATTGGCTTACTTCCTCTTAAATATTAACTTTTCCAGAGGGTACAAAGGGTTTCGTTGTGTACTGTAATGCATCCCAAGTGGGTTTAGTGTGTGCTTATGAATCATGGGAAGGTAATAGTCTATGCCACTATGAAACTTCAGGTGCATAAGAGAAACTATCAAAATCATGATCTTGAATTAGCAGCCGCGGTATTTGCCTTGTAATTATGGAGGCATTAGTTGTATGGTGTCCTTGTTGGTGTGTATACCAACCACAAGAGTTTCCAATATGTGTTTACTCAAAAGGAGTAGAATCTCCGACAAAGAAGGTGGTTGGAATTGTTGAAAGATCACGACATGAGTGTTCTCTGTCACCCCGGCAATGCCAATGTGGTTGCGGATGATAAAAGTCACATGACCATGATTAGTGTGTCTCACATAGAGGAAGCCAAGAAATACCTAGTGAGAGATGTTCATTGGTTGTCTAGAATGGAAGTAAGGTTGGAAGATTCTCCGAATTGTTGTTTTATTATCCATCATAACCCCGAGTTATCATTGGTGGTTAACCTAAAGTCCAAAAAACACCTTCATAAACCATTGATGGAGTTGAAAGAATTGATCTTGGTAAGATGAATGAGTATTTCTACTTAGGGGGGGGGGGGGGTTT
>NC_028647.1:55242630-55401532 GCF_001406875.1 Solanum pennellii | reverse complement strand
GGGGGGGGGGGGTGTTTTGAGGTATCTTGGAACGTTGTGTGTGCCCAATGTAGATGGATTGAGGAACCGAATTCTTGAAGAAGCCCATGGGTCCCGTTACTCCATTCATTCGGGTTCAACAAAAATATATCATGACCTTAGGGAAGTATTTAGGTGGGAAGGTTTGAAAAGGACATAGCAGCATTTGTTGCAAAGTGTCCAAATTGCCAACAAGTGAAAGTCGAACATCAAAATCCGGGTGGTTTACGACAAGAAGTCCAAGTTCTTACTTTTATGTGGGATGACATAAATATGGAGTTTTTAGTAGGTTTGCCTCATACTCAAAGGCAATATGACTCTATATGGGTGGTTGTGGATTATTGACCGAATCCGCTCATTTTATTCTTGTCATGTCTACTTATTTGGCGGAAGAGTATGCCATGATCTTCTTAGATAAGATTATGTTACTCCATGGTATTCCGTTATCTATCCTATCGAATCGGGGTGTACAACTCACATCTTTGTTTTGAAGATCATTCCATGAAGAATTGGGTATTAAGGTAAAGTTAAGTACCACTTTTCATCCCCAAACGGATGGTCAAATGGAGCGTACTATTCACACTCTTGAAGATATTCATAGGGATGGTATTATTTATTTCAAGGTAAATTGGGACAAACATTTTCCTTTGGTGGACTTTGCTTATAATAATAGTTTCCATTCATCCATATATATTGACACCTTATGAAGCCTTGTATGGTAGGAGGTGTAGGTCTTCTTTTGGTAATTTTGAAGTGGTTGATCCTTCTCTTCTTGGTCCCGATTTGATATATAAGACTTTGGAGAAAGTTAATATTATAAGGAATCTCTTGCAAACAACCTATAGTCGGCAAAAGTTTTATGCGGATCATAGGAGAAAGGATTTGGAGTCTGAAGAAGGTGATAAAGTGTACTTGAAAATTTCTCCTATGAAAGTGGTGGTTAGATTTTGCAAGAAAGGTAAGTTGAGTCCTCGTTATGTGGGTCCCTATTTAATCTTGCAAAGGGTTGGTGAGGTTGCTTATGGGTTAAGGTTTCCTAGTGAATTGGCTTCGGTTCATCCAGTTTTTCAATGATTTCATGCTTAAGAAGTGTATTGGTGATCCCGAGTCTATTCTTCCTATTGAGGGTCTTTTTGTAAAGGATAACATCTTTTATGAGGAACTTCCGGTTCAAATCCTTGATAGGCAAGTAAAGATACTGAGGAACAAAGAGGTGCCTTTTGTAAAGGTGTTAAAGAAGAATCACCTAATTAAGGGTGCAACATGGGAGGCCGAGGCCGACATGAAGTACCGTTACCCTCATCTATTTGATAACTGAGGTTAGTTAATCTTACTAATGATGAAAATAATGACTAAATGAAGTTTCTTGATATTTGGTGAAGTTTTGCAGAATGTGCATTTTTTAATATTGTTACAGTGATTATAGTGAAGTATGATAATAATTTGCAATTTTTCTTGTTTGATTTATGTAGTGCATTTTGATATGGTGAGCCTTTACGAAATGATATGTAACATGTGGCTAAGTTTAACCATGGCATAGTTGACTCTTAAATTCTATGTTGAGCTCTTATTGTTGGGAGAAGGATAATCCTCATAATATGATGTTGAGCTTTATGTGTGGTAATTGAAGATTTTTTAATTACCTTAACTAAATGATATGATTAATGTTGTACCTCATGTTGTTATGTATTGCTTTCTATTGGGCTGCTAGTCTTGAGTCTATTCCTTTCTTCAAAATATTTTAGTGTCATTCGGGGACAAATGTTCCTAAGAGGGAATAATGTAACACTTTGAAGATCCTAGACGTGTTATAGAGCCTAACATAAGTGCCATAAGGTCTAGACACTGTTTTAAGGTCCATTTCAATGAATATAAGTCATTTAGGAAGTCTAGAAACCAATATGTCCAAGAACATCCATGACGTCCGGAAACTAGTTTAAGGAAGTAATAGTGTGCCTTAGCCTATTTAACTGTCTTTTAGAAGTCAAAAAATAATAAAAATTGGTGGAAAAGTGTCTAAAATGTGTTTAAGTTAATTAATGGTCAAAATGTCGGGGTACGACTCCTAAAGGACCAACAAGGGCCCTTGACGAGGACCCTTTTCGTTTTTCGATCAAAGACTGCCTAGGCAGTGTGCACCCACGAAGAGAAACAACAAAGTTTGTATGGATCGATGGGGTGTTGATGCCATCAGTCAACCAACACATAGACATTTTGGCTAATGGTCCATTTGTACCAGTCTCTTAACTTACTTATGAATGTGCAGCAAGAAAGGGGATAGGTATTGTTGACTCACAGATGGACTATTGGTCGAGGTCTCGTCTATGAAGGCCTTATTTTACTGCACGTCTTTAATTAGTTCCAATTAATTACTTAAGGGTTAGGTCATTAGTTGGGGGTTAAGGAGAGTCTAATTAATCTAATTAACATCCCATATAAAGACCCTAACCCTATTAGACTAATGAAAACTCTCATAACTCACAAACCCAAACTCTCTTCCTTCTCTCTCAAAGAAACCCCCATTGAAGTCCAAGATAATGGTGGATTCAACGGATGATAAGGGTAAATTTCCTCTATCAATCCTCATCAATTAGTAATGTATGAGATCTTTCTCACCTTTGAGACCTCTTTCCTCAAAGGGTTCCATCCAATTGTTTTCAAAAGTTGGGTTTTCTAGTGGGTTTTCATCTAATACGAATTTGATGTTGTGAATTGGATTGTATTTTTGATATTATGAATATATTATCATGTATTATAACTTAATTACGATATATCTTGATGTTTTGATCTAGTTTGTAGAAGGTGACCTTCACCCCTTAACCCTAGGTGATGATCTTGATATGAATTATATTATATTGGTTCAATTAACTTGGTTATTTGTTATATTACTACTAGATGATGTTGTTCTACTAATCATAATTGAATTAGGGTGATTTATAGTCCTTTGATGCTAGTTCCTTATGAGTGATCTAGGTCATGAAGTATGTTGTGAATTTGACCTAAGTATCTTATCTTAAGCTATGAACTAGTATTCAATTGTGATGTAGTGATTATTTTAGCCTTTTTATCATGTGGATAATTGAATTATGGTGATGTTCTACGCTAATTTGGTTTAATTAAGTGTTGATGATATGATCATGATGATGAATTATGAAGGACACTTGGTAAGTCTTGTGATCCCTATCCTTTACTTCATATTATGGTTAATGGTGATTAAGTCATGATGTTGTATTGGAGTATGTCTTCTATTAGGATTTATAGGGTGGTATGATGATAGATTGAAATTTCATGACGATGGTTTTTGAGTTGTTGACTAAGATGTAAATGTTATAAGGATAGTGAATGATTTACCAATGTGCCTTATCATGATATGAAAATGTTAATGTGCTAACTTCACCTATACGAATTGTAATGAAAGGACAATTCTCATGCAATTCTTATTGAGCTATGATGATAATGAAGTTTATAGAAGGGTTAGACCCTATGACGTACAATAAGTTATGATGATTAATAATGGCATTAAAGACATTTCAAAAGGGACTCTAGCTTAGAACCGAGTGAACTAGAGTGACAAGTTTCCCTTCCCACATAACGATGATAGGATCACTAATATACTAGTTAGATTGGAGACTATAATGCATGTAGATTAAAGAGGATCCCAAATATCTCTCCTATTTCTTGAACAATGTTTTCCCGATAGGAATACTAGCTAGTGGATCCACGTAGTTGTTATGTTCATATTTTCTACTACCTTGACAAATAGTCAGCTTCTTTCTATGAAGGGTTCCATGACACTGGATTCCACATTAGCTCATTTGGTCTATGTCGGTTAGGGAAGGATGTTCCCAAAAGGTAAATTAACTAAAGAAATGAACATTTTTAATATAGTATATGATATGTATATGATGAATTTGCACATTTTTGATACTATACGTTGATTAGTTTCCCTTATGATTATTTGTCGGTCTACATTGTTAAGTAAGATGATATGTACTCTTGAATTTCACATTATGAGAAGTGGGATGTTAGTCATGATTCTTGTTGGGTCACTTGATTGAGTACATGCCTATGACTAAATGAGCATGTTCTATTTGTTGGTATGGTCTTGTTGTATGTGCGTAAAGGTTTTTAATGAAAAGTGCATACTTACATAAATGTCCCTTTTTTAGCATGTTTTTAAAGTATGTGTGCATATGGTCTCATACTTAGTACAAGTGGTGTACTAATCCCATTTCCTCCTTTTCCCCAACATTTTAGGTTCCGGTCATTAAAGGGATTTTGAAGACTACTTTGAAGAAGACTTGGATTTCTTGGTCATCCAAGTTTGATAGGTCCTCACATTCTTAGGGCAATGCAAATATCAAGCTATGAAGTTTTCTTAGTATTAAGGCTCTTATCATTCTGTCCTTTAAACTGATTACTAAACATGGTATGACCTATATGTGGCGTTATTGTATTAATCGATGGGCTACGCACAATTTGATATACTCTTGTTTGATTGTTATGAGATGACACGACTATTTTGATATTATGTTATATTTTATATATCTCTGTGCAATAAAAGTAGAAGACTAAGTAATCTTCCCATACGAAGGGTCTATATATATACTGGATATATATATATCTATATATATATACACATATATATCTATACATACACACACACACTATGCATATGTAGAGGTGTATGTAAACCTCAATTATAAGTAATGAAAAGTTTTAAATTTCCGCTTAATTTGACCTATGAATGTAATGATGTAACCTAAAAGGCTAGTCATACTCCTCAAAGAGGACGAGGATGCCAGTTACGTCATGGGTGTTTTTCCCGGATGTGACAGATGGATTATGATGTAGCGATTCAATTGGCATTGTTATCATGTTGGTTATTGTTTTTTGATCATATTACACCCTTATTAGGTTGAGTAAAGGGTTGATGGTAAGACCTTGATGATGGATTATGAAGGAGACTTGGTGAGTCTTGTGATCCCTATTATTTACTTCAATTGTGGAAAATTGTGATAAAGTGATGATATTGCATTGAAGTATACTTTTTATTACGATTGATAGGGTTGGGTGACGTTTAATTGAAATGTCTTGACTGTGGACTGTGAGGTGTTGGGTAAGATGTAATGTTATAAGAGTGGTTAAACTTACCGATTTACCTTATTATGATGTGACTATGTAAATGTGCTAACCTCACTTACATGAATTGTAATGAAGGATAATACTCATGCATTTTTATTGAGCTATGATGATGATTATACAAGGAATAAACCCTATATTATGTTATAATGATTAATAAAGACATTAAAGACATTTCAAAAGGGACTCTAGCTTAGTACCGAGTGAACTAGAGTAAAGTGTGTCCCTTCCAAAATAGGGAAGGTAGGATCACTAATATAATCATGATATTGGAGACTACAATGCACATAGATTAAAGAGGGTTCCAACTATATCTCCTAGTTCTTGAACTATGTTGCCCCTTTATGAATACTAGCTAGTGTATCCACATACATGCTATGTTCATGTTTTTGTACTACCTTAGCAACTAGTCTGGCTTACTCTTGTAGTTCATGAATAAAAATATGAAAAAATATAAAAAATATTTTCAAAATTTCTAAAATAAATATAGTTACATCAAATTCATCAATTTTAACATCTTCTAATTTTTTTTAGTTTTATTCGGTTATCCAAAAAAAAAGTAATTCATTACTAGAAAATATGAACAAATAAAATATTAATGCCAAAAACTCACAAATTAATATAGTAACATTGAATCCAACACATTTTAAAAAAAATTTACATTTTATTTTAGTTCGGTAATTCCTAAAATTTTTAATTCATGAATAAAAATATAGGGGAAATATTTTTTTAAAATATAAAATTAATTCCAAAAAATTCAAAACTAAATATACAACAAAAAATTCACTAATTTCAACAATTTTTTTAGTGGTTACTTTTATAGGTAAATCTCGAAAGAGGGTATAGGAAAAAAATTTAATTTAACAACAAAAATTCATAATAAATATAGTAAACCTTAAATTCAACAATTTCAAAATTTTTAAATATTTGTTTTTGTTCGCTAGATCTTGAAGATGGGCTGTCGAGTCAGCTGTTGGGGCATCTAGCTCCAAAGATGTGGAGACCGCGAAAGGGACTACTGATAGTGTTGTTGCTGATGAGGACACTACTGAGGGTGTCCAGACTATAAAGGTAGTGGGTTTTGGGGAACCGGACCCACAAACTTGCTGATCATCGACTCTTTGCTCCCCAGGTTTGCTTCACCTACCACTCTCGTATCTCAGTTATTTTAATGCATTGGGGACAGTTGTATATCTTTTTGTTGGGACTGGGGTAAATGGAAAGTGAGTCCTAGGGTGAAGTGTGAGTAGCCCAATTCACTATCCTCTTTTGGGGTTTTGTTGCCTGTGTTCTTTTTCCCCAAAACACTGATTATTTTTATTGTTGAACCGGCATGTCTATATCTTTTGTACATAGTAAAACTCAAAAGCATGATGGCAAAAACAAAAATGATATCCTCATGTAATGAACATGATGCATGACTAGGCATAGTAATTGATAAATGTGTGGTCTAAGCATGACATAGAGATACACCACTACATGACCCTAAGTCTAAAATTTGAACTAGGTGTCTGGTAATCTGATAGAGTAATAAGATATGAAGTGAGTGTGAGGAAGATTTGAATAGTCCAATATTTGTACTGAGCTAGACCTTGCCTTGTTAGTCCTGCTAAAAGCAAGTTGTAATAGCCAATTAGGAAAGGATCATAGGCCCTTGTTCAATATACCCAATTAGTAGCCTAACTAGAAAACAACCGAATGAAATTAATTCCTTTTTGATCCAAATTATTTGATCTTTAACTAGACCTTTCTTTTTCACCCCAACTGATCTTTTCTAAGAATAATGTGTTGGCCCATGTCCCTCCTTGGACATTGCACCTCAGCTTATGCCAAAAGCATAAGTTGAGGGTTGCTAATGCAGTAAACAACCTTTTCATGGCCCTGACCCAACTTTGGGTATTTTGTACTTTCAATCATGGCATAGTAATGAGTTGAGGGTTGCTATTATGAGGAATGCTCTGGAAAGTGGGGTTGAAAGAACAAAGAGAGAGAATGAACAAAAGTAAAGTGACTCAAAAAAACTAGTTGAAAGAAAAGATATATATATATATAATAAATACGAGCAATAAAAGAAGAGAGTCACTTACACAAATGAAGAAAGAAGGGAAAATAGTAAGGTGAAAGAATATGAGAAATTGGGCGAAATAAAATGATAAAAATTCGTATGTTTAGACGATATGTAAAGGAGGGAAAAAAGTCACTGAAGTATACCTAAATATACCCTACCTAAAGCTGAGCCTATGTTACAAGCTAAGAAAGTCCTATCGCGATCCTAAGAGTTTATTTGGCGAACTTAAAGCAGTGAAAATAAGGCAAGCTTATGGCAATATGTATCAATAAGTTGTGAAGTTGTTCTGAGAGTGAGTGTTTGAAAGAAATCCTTATAATCAAACTGAAATCATTGTGTGAAAAATGAGGATGTTGTTTTGAAGTGAGGACACTAGTTGCAATACTAGAAATATTAGCACCTCGGTGAGAAATTGGAGAGGATAGGTGTCAGTGCATGGTGAGTCTGTGTCATGGTCTGATTTCACATAATTCAAGCCTAATAGTGATAACATACATAAACATGATGAGACTGATCGGGATTGATAGCCAAATGATTACGAAAGCTAAAACATGGATACTATTGTACAAAGATTTTGTAGTGAGTCATAGTTCGTCGCTTCAGGACAAACAACGAATTTAAGTAGAGGGTCTTGATATACTGTGGTTTCACGATATTTTTAATGCTTTTTCCTTAAGTTTAGTGTGGGTCGAAAAGCCTTTTAGTATTGATTATTATGTAAGTTTCTCTTTATTTGCAGGAAATCTGTCTAAAGATGAACGCGGAAGTTTTTGAGCAAGAAATGCAGAAAAGTTACCACCTACAGAGCTTGTGACAGTCGGTTGAGCTTGCGACGGTCCGTAGGTGGCAACGTACTGAAGCTACTAAAGAAAGATAAGGAAGTTAAGGATGCTCATGAAGGACCGTCATAGCCACGATGGTTTGTCGTGCTGTTTCGTTCTAATGATCATAGAGTAGTCCCATTACCCAATTTCCAAGAAGTTTGCATGTTATGGAACGGAGACCCTCGACGGACCGTCCTTCTTGGAACGGTCCGTCATACATGTTCGTCGAGGGTAATGAAGTAAGCAATAGAAGAATTTCTGAAGTATAGGATGACGGAGGCCATGACGGTCCATCGTGCCCACGACAGTCCATCACAAGGTCCGTCGACTCGGACGCGTTTTGACATATTTTCAGCAACTAAAGTCCATCTTTTATTGGGTTTGTGTTTTTTATAAATAGTTGGAAAAACCTAGTTTTTGGGGTTAGACTCTTTGTTGTTAGACTCTTGGATATTAGACTTTGTGATTGTTATACTTTTGTAGAATCTTCAATCCTCGATTAATTTCAGTAATTTATACACTTTTTCTGGAATTGATTGTTGGTGCGTTTGTTGATTAATCAAGTGAACTTCTTGATTTTATTCTTTCTCATTGAAGTAAGTGCATGAATTCTTATATTACATATATGAATATTGTGATAATGACTATGGGTAACTAAACTCCATAACTAGGGTTGTGGGAACCATGGGTGAATAATGAGGTAAAATCTAACTAAAATAACAATTCTAGAATAGTGTCTTGCATGTATGGATAATTCTTTCGTTTAGACGTTTTTTTTAATGGATGTCCAATGTTAGAACTCGCCTTAATGCTTCTTGCCGGACAAAGGAGGTAGATAGTAGGAAAATAATTATCCACATAGATTTAGTGTATTCTATATAATAGGCTAGTATTGATTTGTACGAGGTAATAACTTAGTCAAATATCAAATACAATGCTTAATATAAGGTAAAGGTAAGGTTTAGTATAGAAACACACGTAGCCGGACCAAGGTGCGGAGTAAAATTTTCTAGATGCCGGACCAAGGATTTAGAAACACATAACTTATCACTTTGCATGCAAGATACTAGGAAAGAATTTTTATAGTTAGAATTATCAAGTTAGGAACCTGCGGGGAACACTTAATACCTAGTTACTTTTATTAATTGATTAAACTTCAAGATTTTAATATGTTAGTTGTTAACTTTAATTTAGGTAATTTTTTTCATTAATTTAGAAATAAAAACTCCCATTTTATTGTTTTTTGTTTTGTAAGGATATAATTGACTAAATAATAGTAATAATTGATAAAAGTTATGTTTGAAATATTTTCCTCGTGTGGAGCAATTTTAACCTCATTAGTTGGGTTCTTTTACTTGATACGACCGGTTTACTTCTTAGTTAAGAAGTAAGTTTGAGGGTATCAATGATGAACTATGAAGGATATTTTGCAAGTCTTGTAAGCCCTATTTCTTACTTCAATTTGTGGTTAATTGTGATTATGTCATGACGATTGTGTAGGAGTATGCCTTAGTTAAGATTAATATGGCTGTATTGTGTTGTATTGAAATGTCTTGATTTTTGTTGTGAGTTTGATAAAGATGTAAATGCTATAAGGATGATGATGTATACCAATGTGCCTTAATAATAAGTGATATGTATTGTGTTAGCCTCACCTATATGAATTGTGATGAAATGATTTGTACTCATACAATACTTATTGAGATATTGAATGTTGATTATACAAGGGTAGACCCTATGACCTAAACTAAGCTATGATTGATAATTAAAGGATTAAAGACATTTCAAGAAGGGACTATGGCTTAACACGAGTGAACTAGATTGAGGAGTGTCCCTTCACACATAGGTAATGTAGGAACACTAAAGTACTCTTGAGATTGGAGACTAAAATGCATAGAGCTTAAAGAGGGTCCAAACTATATCCCCTAGTTCTTGAATTATGTTTCCCCCATAGGAATACTAGCTAGTGGGTTAACGTAGTTGCTATGTTTTATGGTTTGGTACTACTTTGGCAAGTAGTAGTCCTTCTTTCGGTGTAGGGTTTTCTGACACCGGACTCCATACTAGCTCATGTGGTCTATCTCGGTTAGGCAAAGATATTCTAAAAAGGTAAAATGAATTAAAGAATTGAACTCTAACTAGGATAACCTAAGGGGTCTAGCTTAGTCTAAGTAGGGGTATGAGACTCTACCTAAACATTGCACTATTTATCCTTGAGGGGAGTTTTAGGAGGATGTTCTTATATATGTTTATTTTATGATGATGTATGATAGGTACATGATGAACTTGCACTTTGCACTTTGTTGATACTATATAATGATTAGTTCACTTATGAGTATGTCTTGGGTTATACTATTAAAATAAGATGAAATGTATATCGAAATTTTAAATTGTGTGAAGTTTGACATTTGTTATGGTTTCTCTCAGGCTACTTGATTGAGTAGGGTTATGGAGATTTACTTGGTCATTGCACTTGTTGACTTGATAAGGATTCATCAGTAGTTGTTGTGCTTATTATGATATGGTTCACTTATTCATGCTTGTGATGTTATATCATGATGATAGAGTTGTAGTAGACCTTGATTTTAAGTATGTTAGGATACATATTACTTATTAGAGTTAGTAAGCATGTTTGGTTGATTGGCATGACTTGCTTGAGTATGCATGAGACTTTTAAAAGGGTAAAATGACATGTTTTGACTAAATGTTCCTTTTTAGAATGTTTTTCTCCTATATGTGCCTATGGTCTCATACTTAGTACATGTGGAGTACTAACCCCAGTTTCTTCCGTTTTTTCAAACATTTTAGGTTGCGGTAATTGATGGCTCATTCGAGACGACTTGAAGAAGGCTTGGATATTCTCTATCATCCAAGTGGGTAGGTCCTCACTTTCCGAGGGCTATGATAATGTCTTGATTCGAATGTTCCATTGTTTTTTAAGACTTTTATGTTCATTCCACTTTCATTCTGTACGAATTGTATAAGCCTATATGTGGCTTCTTTACATTTTATGTAGGGCTATGCCCAAATTATATATATGAAATAAAATTAGAAGGCTATGAAACCTTCCTGTACGAAGGGTCTATGTATACTCGATACGACTATATTATGTGTATGTAGAGATCTACGTAAACCTTGAAGTAGATGAAATGAAAAGTTTTAATTTTACCGCATTTTTAACCTATGAATGTAATGACATGATACAAAGAGGATATTCTTAATAATTAAATAGGACGACGATGCCGGTTACGTCTAGGTTAAACCTGGATGCAACAAAAATGCTACTCTACGACTAGTGTCGCCTAGACAATGCCTCTTTTCATTGACCGATTTAGCTTGGTGGATGTGCATAGGCCACAACTAATGTTTACTAGCCGATAATCTTAGACCATGGCTTATGTGATCTAGTTGATGTGCACATGACACATCTAATTCTTGCAGGCCTTGGCTCAAGAAACATGTTGTTGCTCGATGTCTCTTTCGAAACACACATATGCCATATACGTGCATGGAGGCCTTGACTGATGCCAAATACCTTTGTCTAACATTGCTTGCAAGATACACACATTCCTCATCTATGGGTTGCAGCCTTGGCTGAAGCCGCATTCCATTGGCCGACATCTTTTGCCAGATGCGCAAATGCCACGAAAATTACATCCAGTATTTGGCTGATGTTGCGTATCGTTGGCATATCTTCAGAATGATGTGTGTAGGCTATAGACTATGTTGAAAGGTCCTATCCGATGTCAGTAGACCAATTTTTGCAGTCTAAAAATGTTTGTGGCAAGCCATATTGGACTTTGGAAGACGGATGTGTGTAGGCTATGGATGATGTTGTCAGGCCACGGACAACATTGTTAGAACGATTTGTGTAGGATGGAGATGATGTTAGTGTTCCACGCCCGATGTCGGGTGACGTGTGTATAGGACATAGGCGACGCGCGAAAACCAGGTATTGTAATGACTTACCATGTTGTGCACGCCAACGGCAATACGGGCACGCCAAACCCGATGTCAACTGACGATTGTGTGCAAGCCAAAGGCAATGTGGGTAGTCAAAGCCTGATGTACGCTGACCATAGTGTCCAGGAAAAAGGTGATGCAAGAAGGCCACGACAACATCAACTTTCCATTGTGTGTATGCCAAAGACGAAGCGGGAAGTCCACGTCGAATATTGGTTGACAATTGTGCAGGCCAAAGGTGATGAGTGAAGGCGATGCTCGACGTCAGTGGACTATTGTGCTGGCCATAGGAGATAGAGTCAGGGAATGCCAGACACATTTGATCATTGTGTAGGCCATATTCGAAGGGGGAAGGCAACACTTATGTCTCCTGACCATTGTTTGTACGCTAATGAATATGCGGGTAGTCCACGCCCTACAATGACTAGGTGATGTGCACAATCCACATCCTTAACGGGCATTTCATGGACGATGTCAGTTGAGCAATGTGAAGGTTACGGCGGATGTGAGTTGCCTATGTCCGACGTTAGCTACCCGTTGTGTGTAAGACAAGTTCAATGGGTGAAGGACTTGCCCGACGACCATTGAGTTGTGTGCATAGGCCACGGCCGATGCGTCCAGTTCATGCCTTACATCCTCTAAGGAATGTCCATAAGCCACGGATGATACGACAATCAATACAAATTGTTGCCTTGCGAATGCCCCTTTTCGTTGTCTGATGTTGCTTGCCCGAACCGGATATGCCTTGGCTGATGCTACCAGCCGTCGACCGAAGCCGATATTGCCCTACCGACACGCCATAACTAATGTTGCGTGCTGTTTACCAATGCACTTGCCCAAAGTGCACCCACCTTGGATGCTGCTGCATGATGTAGGATGATTCAAAGGTCACCCAACCGATGCACACACGCAAGGACCAATTCGTGCAGACCTTGGACGATGTTGCGTTCCATTGGACAACATTGACTTCTACATGCATACATCCCATGTTAGATGTGTTTAGTCCTTGATGTTGTTTTCCATTAGCAGACGTCGCTTTCTTGAAGAACAAAAGAGTTGGCTAATGGTGCCTCCTATTTATGACGTCAATGTCACAAAGCCAATGCACAGACTCCATGGGTTGTATGTGCATGCCTTAGATGATGTTGTATGTCATTTTCCAACGACGTTTGCCAAATGTGCCCAAAGCACATTAGATGCGTGAAGACTTAGTTGATTTTATCCATTGTTAGCTGACATCTCCTGTCCAATGCATGTAGCCCACGACAAACGTCTCCAAGATATACGCACAGGCCATGGCAAATGCATACAAGCCTTAGATTATGTTGCCTGCCATTTTTCGATGTCGCCTGGCCGAAACGCGAAATCCACGACTGATGTTGAAGAGTTGATTGGCACAGGCCATGAATGACTAATGCAAACCTTTGCACTTGTCGTTGGCGGATATCTCTTTCCAGATGCGCAAGCTACAACGGATGATGCCTAGCCAATGCGCTTAGACAAAGAATACAGTCGTCAATCGATGTGCACACGACATGGTTTATGTATGCTCACCTTGGTGGATGTTGCATTTCGTTAGACGACCTCTCTTCCCAGATGCACACATCCCACGTTTGTGCGTGCAGGCCTTGGCTGAATTTTCATGCCATTGGCTGACGTCGCCTGCTAGATGAGCACATGACACGGTTGATGCCTGCAGGATGATTTGCTTTTAGTTGGACAATATCTATACGATGATGTTTGCACGCTACAGACAATGCTCACAGTCCACATACGCTGTCAGCACACCGATGTGTATAGGCTATATACGATGCTCACAGGCCATGTTGTATGTTGTTAGAGTGATGTGTGTAGGTCACGGAAGATGTTACCATTCCACGTTCGACATTGATAGACCGATGTCCGTAGGCTTTGGACTAAGGCAACAACCTATTTCCAACGTCGACTGACAATTTTGTGTATCCCAAAGGAAATTTGCGCAGACTACGTCTGACATTTCCTGATCATTATGTGTAGACCAAAGGCAATGCGGTCATGGAATGTCTGATGTTGGCATACCATTACGTGTAAAATGAGGGTGATTCAAGCATTTCTTGCCCGACAATGACTAATAGATGTGCACAAAACACTGGCGATGTGGACATTCCACGTCCAACGTCGACAAAGTTATGTGCACAAGCCACGAATAATGCGTGCAAGCCTTGGTTGATGCTGCATTCCTTTAGCAGACATCGCTTTCCAGATGTGCACATGCCAAATTCGTGCATGTAAGCCTCGAATGATGCCGCATGCTACTGGCAGACATCCCTTGCTAGATATGCACATTCCACTTCCATGTGTGCAGGACTTGTTAAAGGCGCATGCCATTAGCTAACTTCTCTTGCCAGATTTGCACATGCCACACTAGATGTGTGTTGTCCTTGGTTGATGTTGTAAGTAGGGCAAGGGATATTCACGTGTTCCACACCTGACAAAGGGTTAGCGATGTGAACAAACCGCTACTGATGCAGGTAGTCCATTGTCAACGTCGAATAAGCGATGTGCACACGCCACAACAAATACGGGTAGTCCGTGAGCTACAAATCTCACAGGTCTTGGTTGATGGTGCATGTCGTTGCTCGATTATGATGTTGCCCAGCCGATGTGCGCATGAAATAAAACATGTGTGCAGGCCTTCGCTTATGCAGCATTCTGTTTGCTGCCCAATTCCACATGACACGTCCGATGCGTGGCCCACTGGAAGATTTTTATTTTGTTACGTGGATTTTGACTTAGAGGAGTAGACGTCATTTTTCCAAATATTCATAATGAACATGTACATCCCAAATATGCACGTTCGAAGGTACAAACACACATTAACTTCCAAATAACTATTTTAGGTAATCATTTTAACAAATTTTTTAATTTATATTTTGTTTGATAAATCTAGAAAACGAGTAATTTATGGAAAAATGTAGGAAAAGTACGAAAAAATGTATAATTAACCTCGAAAATTCACCAATAAATATAGTAATCTTAAATTTAATAATGTCAACATATTTTTTATTGGTATTTTTGTTTGATAAATCCCCAAAAAGGGTAATTCATGAATGATAACATGAAAAACAAATATAAAATTAATTCCAAATATTCAAAAATAAATATAGTAACCTCAAATTTTTCTATTTAAACATTTTTTAATTTTTTTGTTTTTGTTCGGTAATCATGAAAATAGGTAAATCATTAATAGAAAATCTTAAAAACATGAAAAAATAAAACATTAACGCAATAAATTTACAACTAAATTTAGTAATATTAAATCCACCATTTTTTACCTTTTAATTTAATTTGGTAATCCATAAAATAGGTAAATCATGAATAAAAATACAGGAAAATAGTTTTTTAAAATATAATATTAATGCAAAAAGTTCAAAATTTAATATAGCAACCATAAATTAAACAATTTCAACAATTTTTTTAGTTTTTCCTTTGATACGGTGAATCTCGAAAAATGGTAATTCATTAATGTAAATCAGAAAAATATAAAATTAATGCAAAAAATTTACAAATAAATATAGTTAACCTTAAATTCAACAATCTTTTACTATATATTTTTGTTCTGTTGATCTTGAAAATGTGTAATTAAGTAATAAAAAATAGGGAATACATCAAAAATTATAAAATTAACATAAAAAATTCACAAATAAATGTTGTTGGACGTCGCTTGTCTAACAAGTGCAGGACACAAATGATAATGGTAGGCAAGTCCAATGTCTTCTGATCGAAGTGTGCAGGCCACGCCTGACATCGGCAGACCTATGTGTGCAGGCCAGAAACTATGTTGGTTTGCCGCGTCCGACGTTGTAGAGCGATATGTGCAGGCTACGGACGATACTCACAGACATGTCCAACATTGACTGACCGATGTGTTTAGGATATGAGATGATAGGTAAATCTTACGCCAGATGTAGGTTGACAGTTGTATACAGGACATAGAGGATGTAGACAATCCATGTCTTACGTCGGCTAACCATTTTGTGTAGGGCAAAGACGATGTGGGAAGGTAACATCCGACGTTGACAAATCATTGTTGCAGGATTAAGGAGAAGTGAGAAAGCAAAGCCTGATGTCAGTTGACCATTTTGTCTGGTAAATAGGCAATGGGCGCAGGAAATGCCATATGTCACCTAAATATTGTTTGCAGGCTAAGGTCAATGCAGGCAGTCAACCCCTTATGATGGTTAAGTGATGTGCAAAAGCCACGCCATATTTGGGCAGTTCATGACTGAAGTCGGTGGAGCAATTTGCAGGTTACTACTAATGCAAGCTACCTAAATCTGACATCATCTGGTTGTTATGTGTAGACCAAGGGCATTGTTGGAAGGAAAAACTTACAATCGTTGAGTGAGGTGGAAATGCCACGTGGATGCGGGAGTCCACATATATTGTCTCTTGGACGATGTTTCTTGTTGTTGTTTTATTTGGTTGCCTTAAGCACACTGGGCTTAGTTGATCCTGCCTTCCGTTGGTAGACATTGTCACGTCTGATACGTGCAGCCATTGGTTGTTATTTTCTTATGTTGGTTCAAAGTTGCTTGCCCAAAGAGCACAAGACTTGGCTTACACTGCCTTACGATGGACGATATATATGTCGCCTAACCAATTCAAACACCGCCCAAGCGACCCGTGCAGGACCTTGATGATATTGCATTTCATTGCAAAACTTTTCTTTCCACATGCTCACATACCATATCAAGTGTCTGTATGCTTTGGTTTATGCAGGTTGACATTGGCCGATATTGCTTTCCCAAAGCGCAGAAGACTTGGTTTATAGCTCCTGCCATCAGCCGGCGTCAATGTCACCTAGACGATGCATACAAGCTACATGTTATGCGTGCATGCCATGGAAAATGCAATATGCCGTTGTCTGAGACCTCTTGCTGGATACGCACAAACCACGTTAACTGCATGATGACCTTCTCAAATGCTGCATACTATTGTCTGACTTCGCCTTGTAGATGAATGAAGTCTTACAACAATGTCTCCCAATCGACGCGCCTATGCCATGACTGATACGTGCAAGTCTTGGCAGATGTTGCCTACCATTGACCAATTTCGCCTGGCTAATATGTGCAGGTCATTAACAATGTCATTAAGTCGATGCCCATATGCCACAGGTGATGCATGATGACCTTGGCTATTACTGCTTGTCATTAGTTGATGTGACTTTGTTGATGCATGATAGGCCACATCCGATGTCGCATGGTCTATGCACTCACACCATAGTTGAAGTCAATTAGTCGATATGAACATGATACGATCGATGCATGCAGGCCTTGGCTAATGTTTCATGTCATTGGACGACGTCTCTTGACCGTTTCCCACACGTCACAGAAGGTGCTTACAAAGCTTGGGTGATGCAACCTACCGTTGGTTGACATAAGTAGATTGATGTGTGCAATCTATTGACGATGCTTGCAGGCCACATCACAACGATGTGTGAAAGCATCGGAAGATGTTTAGAAGTTGAATTTAACATGGACAGATTAATGAGTGCACTCTACGGACAATGTTGTCAAGCACTATTCGACGTAGGCATGCAATGCCCGCGTCGATTGACTAGTATGTGCACGCAAATGTTTATGCATTAAAGCAAGGCTCGATGTCATCTGACTATTGTGTGTAGTCCAAGACCGATTTGGGTATTCTACGCCCGATAATTACTAAGCGATGTGCAGGAGCCACGAACGATATGTGTCGTGCACAATAAATGTTGGTTGAGAGACGTTCACAAACCATGGTCCATATGGACAGTGAACGACTAATGTCTTCTGGACGTTGTTGCTTGTCATTGGACACGTCGTTTGCCAAAAGTGCACATTCCTAGAGAGATACTTCCTATCATTACATGACACCGATGTTACCCTGTCGATGCGCACACACCATGACTCATACGTTAAGTTCTTGGCTGATATTGCCTGTAATTGTCTAACGTAACTTTCGAGATTCACACTAGCAATGGACTTTGTTGCCTTCCGTTGGCCGACGCTATCTTAGCATGTGCCGGAGCACAATGGATGCAGGCAGTCCACGACAAAAGTCTGCTGAGCACTATGAAGGCTACAAGTGATGCAAGCAGACCATGTCCGATGTTGGATGGTCGTTGTGTGCAGGACAAGGGTGATGCATTAATGCCAAGCCTGATGACAACTAAGTGATGTACGTAGGAACAATTGCTGCGGTAAGTCCACGTCGAACGTCAGCTGAGCAATGTGCACAAGCCACGAGCGATTCGCCAGTCCACCAAAAATATTGTCTGGTCGATGTCGTTTTCGTTGGCCGATGATGCTTGCTAAAAGCGCATTCCTTGATTGAAGGTTTTTGTCGTTGCTCTTTGATGATATTGCCTTACTAGTGTGTACACACCACGATTGAAGCATGCAATCCCGGGCTGATTCTTTTTACTATTGACAAACACCACTTGCCCAAAGCGCACTCGGACGCTTCCTGACATTGGCAAATGCAAATGTAGACCATCTGATGCACCCACAACACTACCTATGCGTGCAAGACTTTGCTGATGTTCAATTCTGTTAACCAACATCACTTTCTACATGCGCACAAGTATTGCATGATGCGTGAACGCCTTTATTAAGGCTGCCTGTCGTTAGCCGACATCATTTGTACAAAGACTAAATGTTGTGGCTGATAGTGCCTGCCGTTGGCTGAAGTCGATATCGTGCAGCCGATGCACGCACGCCACAAGTTATGCGCCCATACCTCTTAAGAGGGTGCATGACAATGTCCGGTGTCACATTCTACATGCGTACAAAACCTATCTGATGCGTGAAGAACTTAGCTGATGCAGCCTATCGTAGCCGACATAGGTTTGATGATATATGTAGGCCATGACTTATGTCGCCAAGTCATTGTGCACACACTGCGACTTATGCATGCAGGACTTGGCTAATGCAACCTGCCATTTGTCGATGTCTCCATGTAAATGCGCCGTCCACGACCGATGTTCCTGAGTCAATGCACACAAGCCATGCCAGATGAGTAGAGGTCTTGGATGTTGCTGCTTGTCGTTTTGCCGATATGCGTATGCCAAAGTGATGTCTCATGTTTGATTCACTCTAACCACTGCTTATGTTTCCTAATTGACATGAACACAACATTATTCATACGTGTAGGCCTTAGATGATGCTCCGACTTTTCTTGCGATGCGCCGTCCATTTTCTTACGTCCCTTTCTAGATAAACACATTTCTTGTTTGTGTGTGAAGGTCTGACTGAAGTGATATGCCATTGGTTGATGTATCTTACAAGATATTCAAATGCCACATCAGATGTGTGCACCCATTGGCTGATTGGGCATGCCTCTGGTGACCATCCTCAGAGTGATGTGTGCATGCTACGAACAATGATAAAAGGCCATTTTCAACGTCGGCAGACCGATGTGTGTAGGCTACGAATGCTGATGGTAGATAACATTTGATGTAAGCAAATATATGGGTATAGGATACAGACGATGCTGTCATACCATGTTTTACTTCAAGAAACTGATGTTTGCAGGCTGCGGACAAAGCTGGCAACCCACGTCAGAGTTCGGCAGACCCTTGTGTACATGACAAAAGTGATTTGGGCAGACCACATCCCTTGTCGTTTGACAATTGTTTGTAGGCCAAAGGTGATGCAGAAGGCCACGCCCGGAGTCGGTTGACAATTATGTGAAGGCCAAAGGCGATACAGAGAGGCAACACCAACGTTAGCTCAGTTGTGTGCGGTGATGCAGGCAATCGACGTATGATAATGAATTACCAATGTTAAAAAGCTACGACCGATTTGGGAATTCCATGACCAAAATCAGTTGAGCAATATGCGAAATCAATGACAAATGTTTCATAGTCGATGCCGCATGTCGTTGGCTGACGTTGCTTGCCTAAAGTTAACATGTTTATGTTGATGTTGCCTATCGTTGATAAACGATGATGTCGTCCAATCGATGTTCATATGTCGTAGGTAATGTGGGAACGTCTTGGCTAATGCTTCATTTTGGAGGCCAATATGGCTTCCCCTATGCTCACTGGCTACCAACGATGCTCCACCATTGGTCGATGCTAATGTCGCTTTCCTGGTGCACACGTGCTATGTCTGATGCTTGCATGGTTTGGTTAATGCTTCCTCTAGTTTTCCGACATCCTTTACCCAATGCCCACGTGCCACGTCAAATGTGTGGCCAGATTGAGTTTTTTACTTTGTAATGCGGATTTTGACTTAGAGGAGTGGACATTGTTTTTTCACGAGATTCATAATAAAAATGTTAACCCCCAAGATGTACGTTCTAAGGTTCAAACAAGCATTAGCTTCCACAGATAACCTTTTTTATATATATAAAAAAAGTTATTATTTTGTATTTTTTTGGGTTAGCCCATAAATAAGTAATTGATTAAGAAAACATATGAAAAATATAAAAGTAATGCCAAAAATTCACAAATACATATTGTAACCTTAAATTCAACAATTTCAAGAAGTTTTTCTATGTTTTTTTTTGTTCAGTAAATCCCGAAAATGAATAATTAATGAACAAAAAATAAGAAAAATATGACAAAATGTAAAATTAGTGCAAAAATTTCACAAATAAATATAGTAATAAAAAATTCAATAACTTCATTATTTTTTTCATCTTTATTTTTGTTAGGTATATCCTGAAAAATAAGAAAAAATTAACAAAATATAAAATTACCGCCAAAAATTCACAAATAAATATAGTAATCTTAAATTCAATAATTTCACAATTTTTTTAACTTTTATTTTTTTTTGTTAAATCATGAAAAATTGGTAACTCATGAGTAAAAAATATGGAAAAAAAATTAAAATTAACGCTATAAATTCACAGGTAAAATTTTAACATTAAATTCATCAATTTAAACAAATTTTTTTTTGGTGAATAAAAAATAAGAAACATATAAAAACTAAATACAAAATTAACGCAAGAAATTCACAAATAAATATACAAGTACGACATGTTACTTATAGGGGGTGCTCCCAAGTCATGATAAACGTGGTATTAGAGCATGAGGTTTATGAAAGCTGTTTTTGAGTCAAAATTCTCATATTGCCACGTCTAGTACAGTCTCGATCATCGGTGGTTTATCATAACTTCAACAATTTCTAATTTTTTGTGTTTCATAAATCCCGAAATGGGTAATTAGTTAATTAAAAATAGGAAATATGAAAAAAATTTAAAACTAAAGCCAAAAGTATAATATGTTTTTATGTAGGAAGGGCGTTTAACACACTTTTGATTTTAGTACAGAATGGACGTCCGCTATTATGACCCGAAAGTACCACCTAGAAGTTAGAAGGAACCCTCATTTCGTGACCGGCCGTATTTGATCCTTTGGGGTCTTGTACAAGCACTTTAACTAGCATTCATTAGATAAACATGAAAAGTAGTGCGGAGTTAATACTTTTAACGAATAAGTTAATTAAAAGAAAATCTTTCATAAATTCTTAAGAAATCTCATCGTCACAATCCAAACTTTAGACACGACATATAATATCTTAGGAACGCGTCGCTTTACATTGATATCAAATACATAATAAGTCCTAATAATAAATCTAGGAAACAATAGACTATATCCTCGAATATATGTTGACATACAAAATTCTTGAGAGAGTTAATTTCCCAAGCTTCACATTTGAATCTTCTATAAAGTCTTCAACCTATACTTATAAGGTATACAAATGTATGTGGTTAGTACAAAACATTGTACTAAGTATGGCATATGCAAAAAAATGCGAAAAGGGACATTTTAGTAAAATAAAAATTCATGCAATTTAAGTAAAACATTCAAGGATATATAAGCAAAATATTATAAGAGCAATCACTTAACACTTAGATAAGAGATTCAATAATTTTAGACCAAAAGAGACCATTTTGCAGTAACTTCAAAAAATTTACAGTAAACTCCAATAATATTATAGTGAACAAATTGGAACTTTAACAATGAATCATTAAAAGCACTCACAATTAATTATCCTATCCTAAATGAGTGAACTTCCAATGCCAAGAGAAAGAGAAAGTGAACTCATTTTCCGTAAGATTTTCTCAACCTCGGGATTATCCTCAGACTCACTAAGGTAAGACATGAAGGACGTATGTATATGCCTCCTTCAATACACGCCAAAGGAATCCTCAAGACTACCCCTTTCGACTTAATCAACTCGGGAGAAACAAGCCCCTCAATGAATGTGAAGACATTAAAAGACACCCAACAAACCACAAAAGTCTTCCCTTTCGGAATGACTACTTAGTGCAATGATTAGATATCGTCCCATACCACCACCTACCCTAATTAGGTTGTACATTCTATTAGAAGGTTTGGAACCATGTCTACTTTTTTGGAAGGTCCTACTGAGTGCAATGTGTAGAGTGTCCCATACCACCACCTATCCTAAGTAGGACGTAATTTTACAACACTTAGTTCAATAAGTTCTTTTGTCGAGGGTTAGCTTAATCAACATAGACAATGAGATCTAAACATGGAATCCTGACATTAACCCCTATAAGATAAGGGATCTTCATTTGCCTAGTATAAGGTCATTCTTTTTAGCTTTTACTTGGCTTACCCAATGGCTACACCTATGCAGGCGCATAGTTAAGGGATAAGGAGATTGCTCTTAAGTTCTCTTTGTCTACTGACGGGGAGTACTCATCTCAAGATGTAAATTGGAATACAACAAATCAACTCACGAAGTGTAACAACCACTTCTGCATATCCTCTTGGTGCTAGACATAACCCCCACAGATTCTAAACACTTCAACTATAGGTTAAGGATAGCTAGTGAACACCAATCTCAACTCAGGAAGGGCATTCATCCTCCGACTTATCTTATAAAGCTATTAGGATGTAGTGATGTTGCTATTAACACTCCATCGCAACTCACAAAGAGTGTCCACCTCAAAACTCCTCTATTTACTCAATTTAATATCATACAATAATCTAATTGTGTGTGTGTGTACTTGTGAGCACAACTTTCATATAAGCATCATTTCATTAACATTAGCTTCTATACATGCTTTAGTCCTACATTCATCAATTTACACACTTAACATGCTTCACAAGTCATATACTTTACCTAGGCATAATCTAAGCAAAACATGCTATTCAACTTCAAAAAACCCAAAACAAGATATGTCTTTAATATCACTTCATATCATTTATTAGGACTTCAAAACCCCACTCACAAAACATATTAAGTAATAAAAAGTTCATCATGTAAATACCGCCACCAAGAAGGTGGACGATACCACTCAAGAACAATTTACAATAAGAACTATGAAATATACGAAAGTCACCATTTAAAAAAGACATTATCGAATGTAATCAATTTCTCTATATTTCATCATAATAAGTCCCTTGGGCGGTAGCTAAAAAAACATAGCAACATAAGAAAAAAAAAGTTCATACCTTACCCAAACATGCTCATTTAACCCATTTCTTAAGCTAAAAGTTTGAAATATGCATATACATGAATTCAGTACGTTTTTAACATGAAAATCATCAATTCATACAAGAATATGAACATTTAAGTCATTATAACACTTTTATATGAAGACCCATGCTTAAAATCAAAGATAGAAGGCAATAGAGTTTCAAAACCCTTTTTGAATCTTTTGGAAAAGGCTCCTTGAACGAAAGAGAGTCCAAGGATGGATACTTACCTCAAAGATAAGGAAACCCACTATTTTTTATGACATACAAACCAGCCCTTCTTGCCCTCCTTGAGTTTTAGCTCCAATGGTGACTTTGAGAGAGTTTTCTTTAGAGAGGGAGTTTGAATATTTTAAGTGAGGGGTCTTGTCTAAGTTTAGGGCTTAAAAATAACTTAATATAACTTTAAAAAACTGAAAATATTGACCTTGGGTTATAAAATACTTTGGGTAAATTTACACAAAACACCACAAGTTGGCAGCAAGCTTCAACAACTTTTGGGAGGAGTCAATTGACGACCCAAGCTACGGCGCGTCGCCTGGTCGACGACTCATCCAGTTTGGCGTCGATGACTTTAGAGGCTGCTACATGGGGGGATAGACTTCCCTGTAGATCGGGCATAGATGGGCCTAGACCCAGTAGACTGCCTCGTCGATTGAGAAGTGGTTTTGGCAGTTTTTTCCAAGCCTTGGGCCCTTCAACTAGTGTCCCTTGTGGGTACTAAATGGGGTCGAGCCCGGACGTTAATCACCTAAAGTAAGTCGTCTATGTCTTAGGAAAAACTCACATCAGTTTGAAGTAAAACCAACACGTAAAACTCATTCAAATTAAACAAGACGCATGAACACTTCTAAGGCACACCTTCCAAACGTCATGGACCTTCTCGGACATTTGATGTCGCCTAGATGATGTATTTAGTCTTCGACCTATGTTACCAAATTGGTGTGCACACTCAACAACTGATAGGTGCAGGCCTTTGTTGATGTTACATGTCATTGGACGAAATCAGTTACAAGATGCGCACAGGCCACATCTCTGCATGCAAGCCTTGTCTTATGCAACATGCCATTGGCTGACATCTATTGTGAGATATACATATTCAACCTTTGTTCTTACAAGCCATGGATGAAGACACATGACATTTATCAACGTCCCTTGCATTATGTGCACATGCCACGTCACATGCATGTAGGCCTTATGTGATACTACATCTCATTTGCGGACATCAACAGACTGATATATATAGCATACGAACGATGCTGGCAGGACACATTCGATGTCGGAAGGTGGATCTGTGTTGACGATGTTGGGAGGCCACAATCAACGTCAGTATATTGATGTTTCAAGGATATCAACAACTAACCAATGCGTACATGCCAAGGGTGATTCACGTAGTCCATGCTCGCACTCACTAAGTGATGCACACAAGCCACGACTGATGCTTCAGTCAGCATTTAACATTACAGAGAAACGTACACAAGTCACGACCGATGCGGGCAGTCAACGACTTATGTCGCCTTGCGAATGGAACTTGTTGTTGGACAACATCGCTTGCCCGAATCTTATATGCCTTGGCAGAAGCTGTTTGTCATTACCTGACGACGTTGTCGCCCAACCAATCACATACACCAGAACTCATGTTAAATGGCATTGGATAATGTTGCATTCCATTGGACAATGTCACTTCCCTAATGCGCACTAGAAATAGATGATGATGCCTTCCATTTGCCGACTACCTTTTAGAGATATGCACAAGACACGACTGATGCAGGCAGTCTACGAGCGACGTCAGCTGAGAAATGTGTAGTCTACAGCTGATAAGGTTAGCACACATCTGATGTTGGTTGACTGTTGTGTGCAGGCCAAGGGTGATGCGTGAATGCCAAGACCGATTACCTTAGAACGATGTGCACAGGCCTCGATTGATGTCGCAGTCTACGACCAATGTCGTCTGGCGAATTCCACTTATCATTGGCCGATGAAGCTTGCCTTAAACACATATGCCTTGGATAATAATGTTTGTCGTTGGTCGACACCAATGTCACCTTGCTGATGTGCACAAGCAAAATATATTGTTTAAAGGCCTTGACTGATGTTGCCTTCCATTAGCATACCTTTTAACCTCAAGACCATAAGACTTTATTGATGGTTCCTTCCATTGGCCGACGTTGATATCTCTCAGCCAATGAGCAAACCCCATAGGTTCTAAGTCCATGCCATGGATGATTCAATGTGACGTTGTCCAACGTTTCATTGTAGATGTGTGAAGACTTTGGTTGATCTTGCCTTCCATTTACTGATGTCGCCTGGCTGATGCATGAGGCCACAACTAATTTTACCCCATCGATTCCCACACTCCAGTAATTATGTGTGCAAGCCTTTGTTTATGTAGCATGCCATTGGTTGATGTCGCAGAATCGATGCGCATAAGACACGTCAAATGTGTGCATACTTTTCTTGTTGTTGTGTGCTATTGGCTAACGTCACTTTCCCAAAAAGTAAAAGCATTTCCTCATATTGTGTGACGTTGGTCGATTAAAATTGCACAAGGCAATGCAGACACTCAACGGATGATGCATCCAGTTATTGGCTGGTACTACATTCAATTAGCGGTTGTCCCTTGCTTGATGCATACATTCCATGTCAGATTCTTGCAAGCATTGGCTGATACTTCCTATCGGTCGTTGATGTCTCTTACCCTTAGCGCACAAGTCTTATCTAATGGGTGCATGTCATTGGACGATGTCGATGTCGCTTAACCGATACACACATATCACAAGAATTTCATGCATGCCTTTGATGATGATGCATGTCGCCGTTTGACGTCTCTTTCCATATGCATGCAAACAACGTTAGATGCGTGAAGACTTTGGCTGATGCTGCATGCAATTGGACAAAATTGATTGGCCAATGCATTCAGGCAATGACTGAAGTTGCCCAATAAATGTGCCCATGCCACATTTGACATGTGCAAGCCTTAGATGATGCTGCCTATAATAGGTCAATGTAGTTTGGCCAACACGTGCAGGCCATGACTAATTTTTCTAAGTCAATATGTACGCACAAGGATGATGTGTGCAGGCCTTGCGTGGTTCTGCCTCCTATTGGCCAATGTCTTTTGGCTGATTCACGCATGCTAAAATCTATGTGCTCAGACAACGGCTGAAGATGCCCAGTAAATGTACTCATGACACGATTGATGTGTGATGGACTTGAATGAGGTTGCATGTAGTTGGGAGACGTCGCTTTCCAGATGCACATATGCCATATTCGCGCGTACATGATTCGGCTGATGTCGAATTCCATAGGCTAACCTCTCATTCCATATTCTCTCATTCCACGTCTGTCTGAGCAGGATTCGCCTGAAGTCCTATGTAATTGGCCGATGTTGCTTTCCATATGCGCACATGCCACAGAAAATGCCTACGGGACTTGGCTGATGTTATCATCCGTTGGTTGACATCTACATATTTATATGTGCCGGCTATGCACGATGCTGGCAGGGCAGATCTATATCACCAAACTGATGTTTTAAGACTATGAACGATGCTAGAAAGCGATATTCGACCTCTAAAAACATATTTGTTTAGGTTGCAGATGATGCTGGCAAGCAATGTTTGACCTTAACAGATCAACGTGTGCTGTCTCAAGATGATGTTGGCAGCCCACGTCTAATGTTTGGTTTGAATTGCGCGTTGGATAAAGGCGATAAGGGCATGAAATGCTCGATGATTCTTGACTATCATTTTTATGCCAATGGTGCACGACAGCTTAACGATTTGCACAAGCAAAGGTCGATGTACGCAGTCAATGGGCGGCGCAGATTGAGCTATGTGCAGGCACAAGCGATGCTAACAGCCTACTTCCAACATCGGGTGGTTGTTGTGTGCAGTACAAGGGCGATAAAGGAAGGCAAAGCATGACAACCGTTGGGTGACGTGCACAACCCATGGGTGATGTGGCTGGTCCATGGCTCTGGTCTCTCCAGCAATGGATACAAGCTTTGATCAATGCGACCGTCCAATACTAGTTTCACCTAGACAATGCCTCTTTTAATTGACCGATGTGGCTTGGTCGATGTTCATAAGCCACCACTAATATTGCCTAGTCGATACGCTTTGACCATGGCTTATGTTGTCCAGATGATGTACACACGGCATATATGATGCTTGAAGACCTTTGTTGATGTTGCATGTCGTTGGTCAACATCGCTTTCTTGATGAAAACATGCCATGTCCATCCATGTAGTCCTTGGCTGATGTCGTATACCTTTGACACATTCCTCATACATGCATTCCGTCATTTGATGAAGTGGCATAACATTTGCCAACGTCTTTTTCCAGATGCGCACATGCCACAACAAATGCCTGCAGTCCTTGGCTGATGCTCCTTGTCATTGGCCGATATGTGTAGACCGATGTGTGTAGGATATAGTCGATGCTGGCAGGTCATAGATGATGTCAGCAGACCGATTTTTGAAGGCTACTAATCATGGTGGAGATCCATTTTGGACGTCGGCAGACAAATGTGTGCAGGCTACAGACGATGGTGTAAGGCCAAGTTCAACGGCGGAAGACTAATATGTATAGGATAAAGAGGATGTTGTTAACCCACACCCGACATCGAATGAGATGTGTTTATCCCAAAGGTTATGCATGAAAATAACATACGACAATGGCTAACCATGTTGTGTATGCCAAGGGCAATACGAGTAGGCAAAGCCCAGTGTAGGCTGACCATAGTGTACAGGAAAAAGGCGATGCATGTAGGCCATATTGAATGTCGTCTTTCAATTGTGGGCATACCAAAGGAGATGCGGGAAGGACACGTCGAGTATTGGCTGACTTTTGTGTAGTCCAAAGGCAATGCGGGAAGGAAAAGCTCGACATTGGTAGACTATTGTGCAGGACAAAAGAGATAGGTCCAGACAATACCCGACATTGTCTGATCATTGTGTAAGCCAAAGTCGATGGGAGAAGGAAACACCTTATTTCTCCTGACCATTCTTTCTATCCTAAGAAAGATGAGGGAAATCCACGCCGCACAACGGCTAAGGGATGTGCACAAAACACATACCTAACCGGCATTTCATGGACGATCTCGGTTGAGCAATGTGTAGGTTAAATGGGATGAGGGTTGCCCACGTCGTACATGAGCATGCCGTTGTGTGTAGTACAAGGGCGATGGGTGAAGGACATGCTCACCGACCATTGAGTTGTGCTCATAGGCCACGGCCGATGCGGATGGTCCATGAATGATGTCCTTCGAGAGATGTGCACAAGCCTAGGCTGATAAGACAATCTACAACCAATGTCTCTTAGCCATTGCCCCTTGTCGTTGTCTCATATCGCTTTTTCGAAGCAGATAGGCCTTGGCTCATGCAGCCAGCTGTCAGAAAACACAGATATCTCCCTACCGACATGTCCTACTTATGCTTCCTGATGTTGTCTAATGTCGCTTGCCGGAAGCGTACAAGCCTTGTTTGTTGCCTTACCGATGTGTACAGGCTATAGATGATGCTTGCAGGCCACTTTTGAGTTTGGAAGAGCAATGTGTGAACGCAACCGAAGATGTTGTCATGCCACATTTGACGTTAGCATACCGATGTGTGCAGGCTTTGGACAAGGTTGGCAGCTCATATCCAACGTAGACTTACATTTTTGAGAAGCCCATAGGAAATTTGAGTAGACTATGTCAGACGTCGGTTCGCCATTATGTTGAGACCAAAGGAGATGCGATGTGGGCAAGGAAATGCTGATGTCGACATACCGTTGTGTCAAAACAAAGGGCAATTCGAGTATTGCAACCCCTACAATGACTAAGAGATGTGTACAAACCATGGCCGATGCGGGCAGTCCACAACAAACGTTTATTAAGAGTTCTGCACAGGCCACGACTAATGCATGAAGGCCTTGGTTGATGTTGCATGCCTTTGGCAGACATCTCTTTCTAGATTTGTACATGCCACATTCAAGCATCCAAGCCTTGGCTGATATACCTTCACATATATGTACATTTAACGACCATGTGTGCAGGCCTTGTTAAAACCGCATGTCATTGGATTACGTCGCTTACTTGATGCGCACATGCCACACCAAAAGAGGGCTGGCTTTGGCTGATGTCGAATGCATGTAAAGGGAGATTCGGGCAATCCACAATTGACAATGAGTTAGGAATGTGAACAAACCACGACCGATGCAGGCAGTCCACTATCAATGTCTAATAGGTGATGTGCACAGTCCACGACCATTACGGGCAGTCAACGAGCAATGTCGCGTTACCGTTGTTGCTTTCTATTAGACGATGTTGCTTTCCCAAATCACACAAGTATAGGTTGATGGTGCATGTCATTGCTTGATCTCGATATGTCCTAGTCGATGTGCACACGCCACGACACATGCATGAAGGCCTTTGCTTATGCTGTCTTTCTTTGGTAGACATTGTTTGCCCGATTCCACATGACACGTCTGATGTGTGGCCCACTTGGAGCTTTTGATTCCTTTGCGTGGATTTTTACTTAGAGGAGTAGAAATCATTTTTTCCAAAGATTCATTATGAACATATACAACCCAAATATGCACGTTCGATGCTACAAACACACATTCACTTCCAAAAATAACTTTTTTATATATAAAAAGTAGTTTTCAACTTTTTTTTAATTATTTTTATTATCCCCAAAATGAGTAATTAATTTATAAAACAAAGGAAAAATATGAAAAGAAAATAAAAAGATAACGCCAAAAATTCACAAACAAATATAGTAACATTGAATCCAACACTTCCAACATTTTTTAACATTTTATTTTAGTTCTACTTCCTAAAATGGGTAATTAATGTATAAAAATATAGGAAAAATGTTTTTTAAATATAAAATTAACATAAAAAATTCAAAATTAAATATAGTAACTATTAATTCATCAATTTCAAAAATTTTTTTAGTTTTTACTTTTATATAGTAAATCTCAAAAAATGGTAATTTATTAATAAAAATAGGGAAAAACATAAAATTAACACAAAAAATTCACAAATTAATATAGTAACCTTAAATTCAACAATTTTTTAATATTTATTTCTGTTCGGTAAATCTTGAAAATGGGTATTTTAGTAATAAAAATTAATAAGACATAAAAAAATTATAAAATTAACGCCAAAAAATCACAATTAAATGTTGTTGGATGTCGCTTGTCTAACAAGTGCAAGCCACAAATAATGCTAATAGGCAAGTCCAATGACGTTAGATCGGAGTGTGCAGGCAACAAGGGATGCGCTAGGCCACACTTGACATCGATAAACCGATGTATGTAGGCTAAAAACTATGTTGGCTGGCCACGTCCGTCGTTGGGAGATCGAAGTGTGCAGCCTACAGACGATGCTGGTAGAAACGTCCAACATTGAGTGACCGATGTGTGAAGGCTAGAAACAATAGGTAATGCCTAAATTCGATGTCAGCTGATTGTTGTGTGGTGGACAATGGTGATATAGTCCAGCAATGTCTAACGTTGGATGACAATTATGTGCAGGCTAAAGGTAAAGATTGAAGGCAACTTATGACATCGACATATCATTCTGCTAACGCCTAAGGTGAAGCGGGAAAGCCAATCCTAACGTCGGCTGACCGTTTTGTCCAGCAAAAAGGCGATGGGTGCAACAAACGCCCGGTGTCGCGTAACCGTTATTTGCATGCAAAGGGCGTTGCGAGCAGTCCACGCCTAGTAATAATTAAGCTATGTGAAAAATCCATGGCATATTTTGGCGGTCCACGACCGATGTCTGTCGATCAATGTGTAGGCTAGCGCCGATGAAAAATGCACACGTCCGATGTCATCTGGACGTTGTGTTCAAACAAAGGGCGATGTTGAAAGGGAAAATTGACAATCGTTGAGTGATTTTCAAATGCCATGGATGATCCGGAAGTCCACGACCAATTTCACCTGGAAATTGCTGCTTGTCGTTGGTTCATGTCGTTTGCTTTAAGAACACTAGGCTTGGTAGATCCTGCCTTCCGTTTGTCGACATTGTCACGACTGATGTGTAGAGGAATTGGTTTATATTTTATTCTGTTAGCCAAAGTTGCTTGACCAAAGAGCAAAGTCCTTGGCCTACACTACCTTAGGTGGGACGATGCATATGTCGCCCAACAGATTCAAACACGTCACAAATGATGCATGCAGGACCTTGTAGATCTTGCATTTCATTGCCAAAATATGATTTCCAGATGCGCACATTCCATGTCAAAAATGTGTAGGCCTTCGCTGATGCTGGTTGCCATTGGCCGATGTGGCTTGCCCGAAGCGCAGAAGCCTTGGCTTATGCTTCCTGCCATCGGCCGATGTCGATGTCACCAAGACGATGCCAACACGCCTTAGATTATGTGTCCATGCCTTGGAAAATTCTACATGCCGTTGTTTGATGTCTCTTGCTAGTTCTGCGCAAACCACGTTAGATGCGTAAGACCTTCACTAATGTTGCCTGTTGTTATCTGACGCCGCCTTGTCAATGCATGAAGGCTTACAATAATGTAGCCCAATTGATACGCCCACGCAACAACTATTTCTTGCAAGCCTTGGTTGATGTGTCCTCACCTTGATCGTTGACGCCTGGCTGATGCATGCAGGTCACGAACAATTTCATTGAGTCGATGCCCACACGCCATAGGTGATGCATGCACACCTTGGATATTGTTGCTTGTCGTTAGTTGATGTAAATTTGGTGATGTGTATAGGCCAAATCCGATGTCGCCTTGCCGATGCGCTCACATCATAGTTGAAGTCACCCTGTATTTATACACACGACACGATCAATGCCTTTAGGCCTTGTCTGATTTTTCATGTCGTTGGATGGCGTTTCTTGTCAGTTGCCCATACATCACGTCAGATGCATGCTGACTTTGCTGATGCAACCTGCCATTGGCAAACATCAGCATACCGATATTTGCAATTTGCTGACTATACTGGCAGGCCACATCGAACGTCGACAGACCAATGTGTTAAAGTTATGGATGATGTTTGGAGGCTACGTTTCACATGGACAGATAGATGACTGCACTCCATGGACAATGTTGTCAAGCACCATTCAGTGGAGGCATGCCCTGCTCTTCGTTGACTTAATAGTGTGTGCAGGACCAAGGTAATTCGGGGAAGCAACTCCTAATTTTAGCTAAGTGTTGTGTGGAGGCCAAGAGTGATATAGGTAGCCCACGCTCGACAATGATTGAGTAATATGTATAATCCATGGCAGATGCGGGCATCCCACAGTCAATGTTTGCTAAGTGACGTGCACAAGCAACGGTCAATGAGGGCAATAAACGAATAATGTCTCTTGGATGATGTTTCTTGCTGTTAGCGGACGTCATTTATCCAAAAGCGCACATTCCTTGAGAGATACATTCTATTGTTACACGACACTAATTTCACCCTGTCGATGCACACATACCACGTCTCATGCGTTAAGGCCTTGGCTAATATTGCCTGTCATTGGCTCATGTCACTTGCTCAATTAGAACTTGAGGCGGACAATGTTGCCTTCCAATGGCCGATGCTAGCTTAGCATATTCCAAATATTGATCGATGCAGGCATTCCACGATAGAATTATGCTGAGCACTGTGCATGCTACAACTGATGCGGGCAGTCTACGTTCGACGTTGGCTGGGTTTTTTTGTGTTGGCTAAGGGTGATGCAAAATGGCCAAGCGAGATGAACATTAAGCTCTGTAAACATGCCACGACTGATGCATCAAGTCTACGCATGATATCTGCTAAGCGATGTGCACAAGCCACAACCGATGTGACAGTCCACGACCAACATTATATGGTCGATGTCAATTTTCGTTGGCGATGATGCTTGCTCGAATCACACAGTCCTTGGTTAAAGGTGCCTGTCTTTTGTATATGCTGATGTCGCCTTTCTAATTTTTGCACACCACGGCTAAGGCATGCAATACTAGGATGATGTTTCTTACCGTTAGCCAATTTCACTTGTCTAAAGCGCACGTTGATGCTACTTGACGTTTGCCAATGCAAATGAATCCCTACCGATAGACACACACCAAGACCCAAATATGCAAGCCGTTGCTGATGTTGCATTCCATTTGCCAATGTCGCTTTCTGCATGCGCACTAGTTATATTAGATGCATGCACGCCTTGACTTATGATGCCTCTCGTTGGTTGACATCGTTTCGGCAAAGACCAAAAGTTGTGGCTGATGGTTCTTGCCGTTCGCTAAAATCGATATCGCGCAGCGGATGCGCACATACGGCCGATATAGGAATTCCACAACCAACATCGGTTGAGCGATTTCATGGCCAACACCACTTGTCGTTGGCTGATGTGGCTTGCACGAAGTGAAGATATCTTGGTTTATGTTTCCTATCGTTGTCAAACGCTGATGCGTCCAACGGATGTGCACACAACACGGGCAATGCATGCAGGTCTTCACTAATGCTGCCTTTCATTGGCCAATATGACTTTTCGATACACACTGGCTACGAATGATGCTTCCACCTTGGGTATACAATAATGTGGCTTGCACGGTGCACTCGTGCCAATTCTGATGCGTGCATGGGTTTGTTGAAGCCACATGTAGTTTGTTGAATTTATTTACCCAATGCCCACGTACTACATCAAATGTGTGGCCACAGGGAGCTCTTGACTCCGTAACGCAGATTTTTACATAGAGGAGTTCACATTGTTTTTTTGAGATATTCATAATGAACATGTAAAACCCAAAGATTCACGTTCTTAGGTGCAAACAAACATTAGATTCCACAAATAACTTGTTATATATATAAAAATAGTTATTTATTTGTAATTTTTTTGGTTATCCCAAAAATATGTAATTGATAAATAATACATATGAAAAATATGAAAATAATGCCAAAATTTCACAATTACGTGTAGTAACCTTAAATTAAACAATTTCAAAAAGTTTTTTTCAATTTTATTTTTATTCAGAAAATCAAGAAAATGAATAATTGATGAATTAAAAAACAAGAAAAATATGACAAAATATAAAATTATAGCCAAAATTACATGAATAAATATAGTAATCTTCAATTCAATAATTTCACTAATTTTTTTAATTTTTATTTGTGTTTGGTAAATCCTCAAAAATAAGAAAAAATTAAGAAAATATAAAATTAAGGCCAAAAATTCACAAATAAATATAGTAACCTTAAACTCAATAATTTCACTAATATTTTTAACTTCTATTTCGCCTAGATAATGTATTTTGGCTTTGACCTATTTCACCGAATTAATGCACACACGCCACTGTAGATACATGTAGGACTTTGATGATGTTGCATGTCATTTGACGAAATGTGTTATAAGATGTGCACATGCCACATCCGTGCATGCATGCCTTGTTTGATGCAGCATACCATTTGTTGACGTCTCTTGCGAGATACACATATTCCACCTTTGTTCTTGCAATCCTTGGCTGAAGAAGAATGCCATTGGCCAACGTCCCTTCCCAGATGCTGTCACATGCATGTATGCCTTGATTGATACTATATATCATTGGCGGACATCAACATACCGATATATGGAGGCTACGAACGACGCTGGTAGGACATATCCAACAACGGGAGGCAGATTTGTGTAGGCAATAAAAGATGTTAGGAGGTCACAATCAAAGTCAACATATTGATGTTTGCACGCTTTCGACGATGTTGTCACGCACCTCTCAACATTGGTAGATCAATGTGTGCAGGCTTCAGCCAATTTTGGCAGGAAATAACCAACGTCGGCTGACCATTGTTTGGATACAAATGGCAATGTGGGAAGACAACGTGCCACATTGGCTGGTCAAAGGATATGTAGGCAGTTCGTGGACAACATCGACTGACCTTTGTGTGCAAGCCAAAGGTTATCCATGCTATCAAAGCTCGATGTCGAATAACCATTAGGTATAGGCCAAGGGTGATGCGGGTAGTCCATGCTCTACACTGGCTGATAGATGTGCACAAGCCACGACCGATGCTGCAAGTCCACAGTTAATATTACAAAAAACATGCATAAGTCATGACCGATAAAGGCGGCCAATGACTAATATCGTATAGCCAACGTCGCTTTTTGTATGACGACGTGGCTTGCCAGAACCGCACATACCCTGGAAAAAGCTGTCTGCCGTTTTCTGACGCCGATGTCGCCCAACCAATGCACGCACACCACGACTCGTGTGTATAGGCCTTGGCTAATGGTGCATTCCATTTGCAAACATCAGTTTTCCAATGCACAGTGGAATCAAATCATGGTTCATTCAATTAGTCAATGTCATGTTAGAGATATGAAGAAGCAACAATAGATGGAGGCAGTCCAGGAGCAACGTCAGCCGAGAAATATTTAGGCTACCACTGCTGAGGGAAACAGAAGTCTGACGTTGGCTAGCCATTATGTTCAGGACAAGGGTGACGTGGGAAGGCCAATACGAATTACCTCTGACTGATATGCATAGGTCACGACCAATTCATACTGTCCATGCCGTATGTCGGCAGAGAGATGTGCATAGGCCTCGACCGATATGGCAGTCCACGACCAAAGTTGTATGGAAAATGCCACTTGTTGTTGGCCTTTGAATCTTTCCTGAAACAAACATGCCTTCGATAAATGTGTGTATCTTTGGCTTGCACCAATGTCACCTTGCTGATGTGCACAAGCCAAAACTATTGCGTGAAGGCCTTGGTTGATGTTGCCTGTCGTTGGACATCATCACTTGCCTGAGGCACATAGGCCTTTGCTAATGCTGCCTGTGTTAGCCATTATAAACATCAATCAGTCAACAAAAACCCACCACCATAGATGCGTATAGGCCTTTAATGGTGTTGCATTCCATTTGCCAATGTAACTTTTCAAATGCGCTCATGTCATGTAAGGTGTGTTTATGCCTTGGTTGATGCTGCCTTCCATTAGCTGACGTCGTTGACCTGAAAACCATAACCCTTGGCTGATAGTGCCTTCCGTTGGCCAACATTGATATCTCTAAGGCAATGATCATATGCCATAGGTTATGAGACCATGCAACGTGACATTGTCTGACGTTGCTTTCTAGATGCGTGAAGACCTTGGTTGATGTTGCCTACCATTTACTTATGCCGCCTGGACGATGTATGAGGCCATAACCTCTTACACCCCATCAATACACACATGCCACAACTGATGCATACAAGCCTTACTTGATGTAGCCTGCCATTTGTTGATGTTGCAGAGTCGATGAACATACGGCACCACAAACATAATATTAGTGTGATATTGCCTAACTTACCTTGCATAAAGAGCATAAGTATTGGGTAATATTATTTGACGTTGGTTGATTAAAATTTCGCCCAAGTGATGCACACAAGCCACAGATGATGTACGCAGGCCTTGTCTGGTGCTACATACCATTAGCGAATGTCGCTTTCCTGATGCTCACATGCCATGTTAGATGCTTGAAAGCATTGGGTGGTGTTTCCTGCCGGTGGTTGACGTCTCTTGCCCTAAGTTCACAAGCCTTGTCTAATAGGTGCATGCCGTTGGCCGATGTCGATATCGCTTAACCGATGCACATACACAACATGTAATGCATGCATGTCTTTGATGATGAAGCATGATGTTGTTCGCCATCTCTTGCTACATGTGGGCAAATCGTGTTAGATTCGTGAAGACCTTTGATGATGCTTCCTACAATTGGCCAACATCTCATGGTCGATGCATGTAGTCCACGACTGATATCGCCCAGTGAATGTGTACATGCCATGTTTTATGTGTTCAAGCCTTGGCTGATGCTATCTATAATGGGTCGATGTCTCCTTAACAATGTTGACAGGCCAGGACTGATGTTACCGAGTTTATGCGTACCCACATACTGATGCGTGAAGGCCTTGCATGTTGTTTCCTCTCTTTCGCCGATGTCTTTTGGCTGATGCACGCATGTTAAAGTCGATGTTGCCTTGTCTATGTGGTCAGACAACGACTGAAGCCGCCCAGTCGATGTGCAAACAACAGGACTGATGTGCTCATGCCATAGATGAGGCTCCATGCAGTTGGGTGACGTTGCTTTCCAGATGCAATCATGCCACATTTATGCGTGTAAGATTTAAATGATGCCCAATACCATTGGCTAACATCTCATGCCATATACTATGATTCCATGTTCGTCCGGGCAGGATTTAGCTGAAGCCATATGCCATTGTCCTTACCTTGCTATGCACAATGCTAGCAAGGCAAATCTATTGTCAGTAAATTGATGTGTGCAGACTACGAATAATTCTAGAAGGCCACGTTTGACCTCTACATACCGATATATGCAAGATAAGGAATACGCTAGCAGACAATGTTTGAAACAACAAATCGATGTGTGTTGTCTCCAGAAGATGCTGGCAGCCCACATTTGACATCGGGTGTGAGTTGTAAAGCGATAGGGGCAAGCAATATTTGATGTCTCCTGACCGTTGTTTGTAGACCAAAGGTGATGCAGACAATCCATTACCGACGATAATTGAGTGATTAGCACAAGCCGCGATCGACGTATGCTGTCAATGGGCAATTCCAATTGAGCAATGGGCTGGGAATAAACGATGCTAGCACCCCATATCCAATGTCGGTTGGTCTTTGTATGAAAGACAAGGGTGATGAAAGAAGGCAAAGTGTGACAATCCTTTGTTGATGTGCACAGCAAATGGGTGATGTTGTTTGTCCACGCTCGATGTTGCCCGACTAATAGGTACAAGCATGGACCAATGCGATAGTCCATGACTAATGTTTCTTAGTCGATGACACTTTTCGTTTAACGATATGTCTTGGTCGATGTGCATAGTACACAACCAATGTTTCCTAGAAGATGCCCTTATACCATGTCTTAAGTGGTCCAGCTGATGTGCACACGACACATCTGATTCTTGGTGGCCTTAGCTGATGGTGCATGTCGTTGGCCGACGTCGCTTTCAAAATGCACATATCCCATGTCCGTGCATGGAAGACTTGGCTGATGCCACATATATTTGGCAAACGTTGCTTGTAATATACACACATTCCTCATCCATGCTATTGGCCGACGTCTTTTGCAAAATGCGAACACGCAAAATGCACACATGCAATCCGTAGATGATGCTGCATGACATAGGCCGGTATTTGAAGACCGATATGTGTAGATACAAATGATGCTGATAGGTAATATTTGATGTCAACAGACTGATTTTTGGAGGCTATGAACAATGGTGGCAAGACATGTTGAATGTTGGCAGACTAATGTCTGCAGGCTACAGACAATTTTGTCAGGCCACGTTCGACATTGAAAGACTGATATGTGTAGGATGAAGACGATCTTGGTAACCCACACCCAATTTAGGATGACATGTTTGTAGGCCAAAGGCGACGCGGGCACACCACGTATGACGATTGTTGACCATGTTATACACGCCAAAGGCGATGCGGGCACGCCAAGCCCGATGTTGACTGACCATTGTGTGCAAGACAAAGGCAATGCGGGTAGGAAAAGTTCGCCGTAGGCTGACAGCAGTGTGCAGGAAAAAGTCGATGCAGGTAGGCCACATCAAATATCCGGTTTCCATTATATGCCTGAAAAAGGCGATGCGGGAAGGCCACACCAAATATTGATTGACGATTGTGTAGGCCAAAGGTGATGGGGGAAGGTGGCGCTCGATGTCTATGGATTATTTTCCAGGCCAAAGGATATAGAGGCGGGGAATGCCCGATGTATACTTATCAATGTGTTTGTCAAAGTCGATGGAGGAAGGGAAGGACTTATGTATCCTGATCATTATTTGCACATTAACGATTATGTTAGAAGTCAACGCCCTACAAAGGCTAAGCGATGTGCACAAACCACATCCCTAACATCCATTTCATGGAAGACGTCGGTTGAGCAATGTGCAGGTTACAACGGATGCCGGTTACCCATGTTCGACGTCAGCTGGCCTTTTTGTATATGATAAGGGATATGGGGGAAGGACATGCCCGACGACCACTGAGTTCTATACATAGGTCACAACGGATATGAATGATCCATGCCTGGCGTCCTCTGAGCAATGTCCACAAGCCATGGCTGATATGGCAGTCTACAACCAAAGTCGCGTGGCCAATGCCTCTTTTTGTTGACTGATGTTGCTTGTCCAAAGTATATAGGTATTGGATAATGTGTCCAGTGGTCAGCTTACCGACATGCCACAACATATGTCATCTGCTATTGGCCAAGTATGATCGCCTGAAGCGCACTGTCCTTTGCTACTTTTGCCTGATGTGGGTCGATGCAAAGGTCTCCCACGCACAAGGACAAATGTATGTAGGCCTTGGCTGATGCTGCATTCCATTGGCCAACGTTGCTTGACAGATGCGCACATGCCATGTTAGGTGTGTTTAGGCCTTGGATGATGTTGTCTGCCATTAGCTGACGTCGCTTTCCCCAAGCACACATGACTTCGATAATGGGGCCTCCCATTATCGACGTCGATATGGCCAAGCCGATGCACACACGCCACAATTTATGTTCGCATGCCTTGGATGATGTTGTATTTCATTGTCTGACACCGCTTGCCAGATGTTTTAAAACCACACCAGATGCATGAATAATTAGCTAATGCTTCGTGTCCTTTGCCGATATCTCTTGTGCAATGCATGTAGGCCACGACAAATGTTGCCATGAGTATGCACACATTTTATGGCTAATGTGAACTTGAGTTTCGTGAATGTTTTGTGAGTTAATTTTTTGTTAAAAATGATTTACACTGATATTCTTAAGCAGTGTGTGAAGTTCGGTGACGTTTGGAGGTCAAACCTCCAAGTATGTCCATGACATTCAGAAGATATGCCTTAGATTATGCTTGTGTGTGTTGATGTGTTTTACGGAATTTTACATGTTCGTTTTAATGAGAATTGGTATGGATGTTTCTATGAACTAGACACCTATGTTTAGGGTTTAACCTTCGGGGTACGACCCCACCTAGCACACATGGGGGTTCTAGAAGCGGACCCAAAACATGGCAACCAAGATGCTAAAACAGGGCAATCAACGCCCACAGTCTACTTGCCGTAGACTCAACTACACCCCGTCGTTTTGGGGGCATAGTACCACACTTAGTGGGAGCCTATCCCCCAATGAAACAGACTCTAAAGCCATGGATGCCCCAGTAAGAAGTGCCGTTTAACAGACGATGCCCTATAACTTGGGATCATCGTTTGGCACCTGCAAAAGCTACTGGAATCTTCTATCTTTGCCTGGTGTGTTTTATAAATTCATCCCAAGATTTTTATTACCCTAGGATTATATATTTAGTGTTTTTAAGTTATTTTAGATAGTTTTAAGTCGTAGACAAAGAAAATACCCCTCACTTCAAATATTCAACTCTCTCTCTCTAAAAACAAACTCTGTCAAGTCACCATTGGAGCTAAGACTCAAGGAAGAGCTAGGAGGGCTGGTTTGACGTGTTTCTTCATAGAAATTAGAGGGTTTCCTTCCCTTTGAGTTATGATAGTCATCCATTAACCCTCTTCCATTCGAGGAGTCACTTCTAAAATATTTGAAAAAGGGTTTTCAAGCTTTATCTTTTTCTAGTCTTGATTCTAAGCATGGGTCTACATATAAAAATGTTTTAATGATTCAAATATGTTTATTCTACTATTGATTGTTGATTTTAATGTCAAAATCGAAATGAACTCATGTTTATACATATTTTGAACTTTATGTTTAAGAAATGGCTTAACTAAACATGATTGTCTAAAGTTTGAGCTTTGGTATCCTTATATTATTATTATGGTTTAGCTACTAACCTAACGGAAATATTATGTTGAAATATTGAAGATTTGATTATAGGTGGTTAATGGTTGGTTAAATGGTGAGTTGGTTTTATTATGTAACACTTATTATGAAATGCGCTTGAATGGCATGGTCCACCTTCTAGGTGGCGGTGTTTACTTGACGTATTTGGACGATTTAGTATGTCTTATAAGTGTGTCTTTTAAGGCCTAATATATTAAATGATGTAATAATGGAGATGGTTCCTGCAATGTGTATTATGATGTTTAAATTGCATATTTTGCTTAGATTAGGCCTAAATGAAGTAAATATATATGTTGAGCACGTTAAAGTGTGTAATGTGATGAATGAAGGTATAAGAAAATATAGAAGTTTATGTAAATTAAATGATGATTATATGCAAGGTAATCATATGTACACACACACACACTTGAATGAATGAATACAACTAAGTTAAGTCAAAAGGGGAGATTTTGGGTGAACAATCTTCGCGAGTTGAGATGATGTGTTTTGTAGTAACCTCATTACATCCTAAGACCTTTATAAGATAGGTTGGAGGATGAATGTCCTTCGTGAGTTGAGATGTGGTGTTCACTAGTTATCCTCAACCTATAGTATATAATGTTGAGAATTCGTGCGTATTTATGCTTAGCACCGAAAGGTTATGAAGAAGGGGTGGTTACAATTCGTTAGTTGAGGTGTTATATTACAATAATCCTCTTGAGATAAGTAGTTTTCTGTAGTAGAGATGAGTTTACTAGTAGCAATCTCCTTATCTGTTAACTATGCTCCCGCATAGGTTTAGCTGTTGGAAAAGCCATGTAAAAGCTAAGAGAATGACCTTACTCTAGGAAAGTGAGGATCCCTCATCCGATATGGGTTAATATCGAGATTCCATGTCTAGATCTCATGGTCTAAGTCGGTTAAGTTAACCCCACTAATGTAATAAAGTACTAAGTCTTCTAAAAGAGTGTACTACTTAGAGTAGGTACACTATCTATTCATTGCACTAGGTAGGCAATCCTAAAGAGGAGTCTTGTTGAGTCTTATATGAATTGAAAGTAGTAAGTCTTCTAAAAGAGTGTACTACTTAGGGTAGGTGGTGGAATGGGACGAAATCTAATTATTGAACTAGGTAGGCATTCCAAAAGCGGACACCATCTACTCATTGCACTAAGTAGGCATTCCGAAAGGGAAGTCTTGGTGTGTTGTTTGAGTGTTGTTCTAATGTCTAGTCATTGAGGGGGGACTTGTTCTCTCGAGGCGAGTAATCCTAGAAGGGGTAGTCTCATGGATCATCTAGGTGTGTATTGAAGAGGATGTATGGGTGTGTCCTTCTTGTCTTACCTTTGTGAGTCTTAGGATATCCTTTTCTAGGGAAACTCCTACGAAAATGAGTTCACTTCCTCTAGGCTTGACTTTTGGAGTTCACTATTTTGGGATAAAATGAATTCTCTATAATATCAAAAAAGGGTTCACTATAACAATTTAGATACTTCACTGTAAAATTTTTCCTTTGTTAATAATTATGGAAATCCTTTCCCAAGTGTTAAATGATGATTTATGTAAAGGTTTACATCTATATTCATGAATGTTTTACTTAATTGGCATGAAAATGTATTTATATTAAAATTTCCTTTTTGTCATGTTTTTGCATATGTCATACTCAGTACATTATTTGTAATAACCCCATTATTTTCTATACTCTATATGTATAGGTTTGGAAGTAACGTTGAACTGTAGAAGGAAAAGCTCAGAAGAATCTCTCAAGTCAATGTATGTCCTTATATATCCGAGGGCATAGTCCTATTTTCTTTGTTTCTTTATTTAAAGAAGTATTATGTATTTCTTTTAAATGTTAAGGGCCATGACCCTAAGGTATTATGTCGTGTCTTTAAGTTGGCTTGTGGCGATTATATTTTTGTAATATTTATTAATGAATTCCTTTTTATATTAAATGTTATGATAAGTTTTAATTTAGCACTACTTTACATGTCTTATCTAATTAACGATTGTTAAACGTCTTGTACAGAACCACAAATGGTCAAGTATGCCTTGTCCCAATCCAAAGGTTCTCCCTAACTTCTAGGGGGTACTTGTGGGTCGTGAGATAAAGTTGCATGCCTTTGCTGAAGTTGCATTCTGTTAGATGACGTCTCTTCCTAGATGAATACATGTCACGATTGTGCGTTCAGGCCCTGGCTGAAGTTTCATCCATTGGATAATGTCACTTTCTAGATGAGAACATGCCACATTTAATTTTTATAGGCCGAATTTCTTGTCATTTGACAACATCTATACACCGATGTGTGCAGGCTACGGACAATCTGTTTAATCCACATTAGATGTCGGGACAACAATGTGTACAGAATAAAGATGATGCTTGCAGGCCACGTTCGAATTTGGTGGAGCGATATGTGAAGGCTACATAAGATGTTCCCATGCCACGTTCGACACTGGAAAAGTGATGTCCGCAGGCTTTGGACGAGGTTGGCAGCTTATGTCTAACGTAGAATGACCATTTTGACTAGCCCTAAGGCGATTCGAGCAGACTACGTCAGACGTCGGCTGACCATTGGGTGAAAACCAAAGTTGATGAGATGTGGGCATGGAATCCTGATGTCGACATATCATTGTGTTCATACCGAGGGCGATTCGAACATTCCACTCCCGACAATTACTAAGCGATGTGGACAATCCACAATCGATGTGGGAAGTCCACGACCAACGTCATTTAGAGATGTTCACAGGACACAACTAATGCATGCAGGCCTTGGTTGATGTTTAATGCCTTTGGAAGACATCTCTTGCCAGATATGTACATGCCACATTTGTGCAGGCAAGCCCTGGATTATTTCGCATGCTATTGGACGAAATCCTTTGCAAGTCACGCACATTTAATGTCCACGTGTGCAGGCCTTGTTAAAGTCACATGGCAGTCACGCACATCACATATCAGATAGGCAAATGCCATAGCAGATGTGTGCAATCCTTGGTTGATGTTGTATGCTGCGCAATGGAGATTCGGGAAATCCACAACCGACAATGACTTAGTGATGTGAAGAAACCACGATCGATGCAGGTAGACCACTACCAGTGTCGACTAAGCGATGTGCATACCGCAAAACCAATATGGACGGTCCATGAGCAGTGTCAGCTTTCTGTTATCGCTTTTTGTTGGCCGATGTTGTTTTCCCAAATCACATAGGTCTTTGTTGATGGCGCATATTGTTGCCCGATACCGATGTTGCCCAGCCGATGTGCACAAGCCACGACATATGCGTGTAGGCCTTCGCTTATGCTTGCTTTTTTGTACCGATATTGCTTGCTCGATTCAACATGACATGTCAGATGCGTGGCCCACTTAGAGATTTTGATTCCGTTGCCTGGATTTTGACTTAGATGAGTAGACGTCATTTTTCCAAAGATGCATAATGAACATGTACAACGCAAATATACATGTTCGAAGGTACAAACACACATTAACTTCAAAAACAACTTTTTAATATAAAACAAATAGTTTTCACCCAATTTTTTAATTGTATTTTTTCGATTGATCCCAAAATGAGTAATTGATTAATAAAACATAGTAAAAATATAAAAAAAAATAACGCCAAAAATTAACAAATAAATAGAGTAACATTGAATCCAACACTTTAAACATTTTTTTACTTTTATCTTATTTATGTAATCCCTAAAATGGGTAATTCATGAATAAAAATATCGGAAAAATTCACTATTAAATATAGTAACCATAAATTCAAAATTTTTTCAATATTTATTTTTGTTTGTTTATTCTTGAAAATGGGTAATTCAGTAATAAAAAATAGGGAATACAGAAAACAATTATAAAAGTAATGCCAAAAATTCACAAATAAATGTTGTTGGATGTCTCATGTCTAAAAGTGCAAGCCACAAATGATTCTAGTAGCCAAGTGCACTGTCATCAGATCGAAGTGTGCAGGCCACACGGGATTCACTAGGCCACGCCAGACGTCGTTATAATACTCAAAGTACCATGTAGAAGTCGGGGAGAACCCTAGGGTTATGACCAGGAGTACTTGACACTTTGGTGTATTGTACAAAACCCTTTAACTATCGTTCATTACATACGACATGAAAAGTAGTACAGAATTAAAAATTTTCATGACATTTAATATAAAAAAGAATCTTTTATAAGTATGAAAAAAATCTCATCATCACAAGTCAAACATAAAGACACGACATCACTAACTTACGGAAATGAACGTTTACATTTGAAAGAAATACATAATAAGTCTTAACATAAAAAACAAAGAAGATTGGAATTATTACCTCGGATATATGAGGACATACTTTTTCTTGTGAGGAACTTTCCCAAGTTTTGCCTTCTAGACTTCAATCTTGCTTCCAAACCTTTACTTATAGAGTATAGAAAAATATGGGGTTAGTACAAAACAATATACTATGTACGGCAAATGCAAAAACATGTAAAAGGGGACATTTTTAGTATAAACATATTTTCATGCAAATTAAGTAAAACACTCAATAATATAGAAGTAAAACAACATAATAACCATCATTTAACACTTTGATAAGAATTTCGATAATTTTAACAAAAAGGGATAGTGAAATTCCAAGGCCAAGCAAAGAGGAATTGAACTCATTTCCTTCCCTAACATAGGTTATCCTAAGACTCACCAAGGTAAGACATGAAGGAAGTATGCATATGCCTTATTCAATAAACACACAAATTTATCCTCAAGACTACACATTTTCGGCTTACTCACCTTGAGAGAACAAGCCCACCACTCAATGACAAGACATTAGAAAAACACCCAAGGAACACAACAAGACTTTCCTTTAGGAATGCCTACGTAGTCCAATGAGTAGATAGCGTCCCGTACCACCACCTACTATCAGTAGTACGCTCTTTTAAAAGGCTTGGAACTAAGACTCCCCTTTTGGAAGGTCTATTTAGTGCAATGGATAGATATCGTCCCATTACACTACCTACCCTAAGTAGATAGTTCTTTTATAAGACTTAGTTCATTCATTTCACAAAAGGCTCACCAAGACTCCCTTTTCGGAAACCCTACTTAGTGCAATGGATAAATAGCATCTCATTCCACTACCTACCCTATGTAGTACACTTTTTTACGAGACGTAGCATTTTCATTTCTTTTGTGGGAGGTTATCTTAACAGATATAGACCAGTAGAGATAGACATAAAATCTCGATATTAACCCCTATCCGATGAGGAATCCTCACTTTCATAGAGTAAGGTCATTCTCTTAGACTTTACATGGCTTGCCCAATAGCTACACCTATGCATGCACATTGTTAACGAATAAGGAGATTGCTACTAAGTAACTCATTCGGTAATAACGAAGAGTACTCATCTCAAGAGGTACATTGAAATAAAACGTCTCAACTCACGAAGTGTAACAACCTCTTATTCATATCCTCTCAGTCCGAACATAACTTCCCATAGATTCTCAATATTATATACTATAGGTTAAGGATAACTAGTGAACACCACATCTCCAATGATGAATTGAGTTCATACTCCAACCTATCATTGAAAGCTCTTAGGATGTAGTGAGGTTGATACTAAACGCTTCATCTCAACATACAGATAGTGTTCACCCTAACACTCCCCTTCTTGACACCTTGCACATCAAAATGATTTCATTTACATTTCATTCTACACATGATTAGACTTTATTTCATCACAACACACACTTAAACATGCTTCACATAATCATGTTAGTCATTTCGACATAATCCTTAGCATACTTATCATAATAAGCTTCATAAAAACACCATAACAAGAATAACTTCATTTCCGTATTTACTCACATAATATGCCTTCATGGACTCATTTACAATGCACAAGTAACTGCACATTAATACGATTAAGGTAAACACCACCTCCAAGAAGGTGGACAATAATATTTCATAATTAAAGTAAACAACATAACCAACTTACCCATTAATCCAAGCATTCATAAACTATAACATTTTACTCAACATTTCATCATAATATAAACCTTAGGTAGTATCTAAACAACAGTACCAATCATAAGAAACCAAAGCTCAAACACTAACAGTTCATGTTCATTTTACCCATTTCTTAAGCAACAATCTTATAAAGAGCTTTAACATGATTTCATTAAATTTTTTCATTAATATCATAAGCTAACCCTATAAACATCATTTTTGAATCATTCAAATTATTTTCATGCAAGACCCATATTTAAAGTCAAAGATAGAAGAAGTTAGGGTTGAAAAACTCTTTTTGAAATCTTTTATAAAGTACTCCTTCAATGGAAGAGGGTTCAAGGATTGACATCATACCTCACATTGAATAAATCCCACCAACATCCCTCCTAGTTCCTTCTTGACTTCTAGCTTGCATAGTGACTTGAAAGAGTCTTCTAAGAAGGAGGGGTTTTGAGATTTAGGAAACGGAGTCTAAGATTAGGTCTTAGGGGTTGAAAACTTTAATATATCCAAATAACCCTAAAAATGAGTTCCTAGGTTCATAAAAGACTTGGGGTGAATTTACCAAACACCCAAATCCTCGGCAGAACAATAAAAACTTTTTGGACAGCACCGTTGACAGATGCAACCAATAGACCGTCTGCCCATCAATGGTTTGTCGGTGATGTCTCGTGGATTGACACTTAACCTAATTTGAGGCCTGGCTAGCCCACCTTGCAGGTCCAATCGATAGGGTAAGTCGACGGACCATTTGTTGGACCACTTGCCGTCGTTTTCCCACATTGGTGGACACTACCAAGGCAATTTCGGTCCTTCTCTTAGGCCCTTCTTTAGGGACCCTTCTGGGTCCTACGTAGGGTCATACCAAAATGTTAAACCCCTAATCATATTCACCTAGGTCTTAGGAACACCCACAAAAACTTCTAGCTAAATGAACACGTAAAACTCACTCAAACACACCAAAACACAAAAGCACTCTCTTAATCACACTTTGTCAATGTCATGGACGTTCTTCGACGTTGGACCTCCAAACTTAACAAAACTTCACACACTTACTAAGAACATCACTTTATATCATTTTAACGTGAAATTAACTCAAGAAACAATTGCTAAGATCTAGTTCACCTTAGTTCATTTTAGGGTGTTACACATCAAATAAACCTATATGTATTTGCTAGAACCTAAGTTTGTTGGCAACGTACGATGTAAGAAATTTGATGTGTGCAGGATATAAATGATGCTGGAAGACATGTCAAACATTGCATTACTGATGTGTGCAGTCTAGAGACGATAGGTAAAGTCCACGTTTGATGTCCCCTGACTATTTTGTGGAGGTCAAAGGGGATGTAGTCAAGACATGTCTAACATCACCTTACCATTGTGTGCAGGAAAAAGGTGATGTGGAAAGACAACGTCCAACGTCGACAAATCATTTTGTGAATGCCTGAGGAGAAGCGGGAAATCCGATCTTGACGATGGGCACAAGCAAGGCCTGATGTCGCCTAACTGTTTTTTGCAGGCCAAGGGAGATGCGGGAAGTCCATGCCTGATGATGGTTAAACGATGTTCAATATCCATGACATATTTGGGTTGTCCACGACAGAGTCGGTGGAGCAATGTGTAGGCTACAGCTGATGCAACTTGCCCACGTCCGACGTCATTTGACCGTTGTGTGCAGGATAACGGCGATGATGAAAGGACTAATTGACAATCGTTGGGTGATGTGAAAATGTCATGGGTGATGCGGCAGTCTACAACCAATGTCACCTAGACAATGTTGCTTGTCGTTGGTTGATGTCGCTTGCCTGAAGCACACTAGGCTTGCTGATCGTGCTTTCCGTTAGTCAACATTGTAATAGCTGATGCGTGCAGGCATTGGTTTATATTTTATTCTGTTAGCCAACATCGCATGCCCGAAGAGGAAAGGCCTTGGATTACACTGCCTGAGGATGGACGATGCATATGTCGCCCAACCGATTCGAACACGCGATGAGCAATGCGTGCAGGACCTTGAAAATATTGCATTTCATTGAAAAACTTTGTTTCTAGATGGGCACATGCCATGTCAAATGTGCACAGAGAACTTGGTAATGCAACCTTCCATTGGAAGACATCATTAGACCAATGTGTGAAATCTGCTGATGACAATGGTAGGCAATATATGACGTTAGAAGACTGATGTGTTAAATTTATGAATGACATTACGAGGTTATGTCTGACATGGACAGTCCGATGAGTGCACTCTACGTACAATGTTATCAAGAACCATTTTATATGGAGGCATGCCATGCTCGTCATTTACTGACAAGTGTGTGAAGGCCAAAGGTGATGCGGGGAACCAACGCCTGTGTCAGGTGACAATTAGTGAAGGCCAAGAGCGATAGGTAGTCCAAGCCCGACACTTACTAAGTCATGTGTAGAAAACACACTAGATAGGGGCAGTCTACAGTCAATGTTGGCTGAGCGACGTTGACAAGTCACGACAGATACGGGTAGTCAATGACTAATGTCTCTTGGATGATGTCGCTTGCCATTAGCCGTTGTCATTTGCTCGAAGCGCACATTCCTTGAAAGATACTTTCTATAATTACACGGCATCGATGTCACATTTTCAATGTGCAGACACCACGTCTCATGTGTTAAGGCCTTGGATGATGCTACCTTTCATTGAATAATGTCACTTTCCCAGTTCGCACTAGCAGCGGACGATGTTGCCTTCTCTTGGCTAATGCTAGATTAGAATGTGCCCAATCACAATCGATGCAGACAGTCCATGACAGAAGTCTGCTAAGCATTGTGTAGGCTACAACTGATGCGGGTAGTCTACGTCTAATGTTGGCTGGCAGTTCTGTGCGAGCCAACGGTAACGCGGGAAGGCCAAGCCCGATGAATACTAAATAATGTACATAGGCCACGACTGATGCGGCTGGGACTCCTGATATCGGCTGGGCGATGTGCACAGGACATGACCGATGCGATAGTCCACAAGAAATATCGTCTCGATGATGTCGCTTTTTTTAGCTGATGGCGCTTCCTCGAAGCGCACAGTCCTTAGCTGAACGTGCCTGTCGTTGCTATATGTTTTTGTTGCCGTGCTAATGTGTACACACCGTGACTGAGGCGTGCAATCCTGGGATGATGCTTCTTACTGTTGGCCAACGTCACATGTCTAAAGCGCACGCTGACTATGCCTGAAGTTTTCCAATGCTAATGGTATATTCCATTGTTGTTTTTGCATTCCATTGGCCAATGTCTCTTTCTAGATGCGCACTAGCTATGTCAGATGCCTACATACCTTGAACAATGCTTCCTGTCATGGGTTGCCATCGTTTGTCCAACGACTAAAAGTTGTGGCTGATGGTTCCTACCACTGACTGAAGTCGATATCGCGTAGCCGATGCACACACACCACAAGTTATGTGCCCATGCTTTATAAGATAATGGATGAAATTGTATGATGTCTCTTTATTGATGTACACAAATCACATATGAAGTGTAAAGACCTATGAAAATGCTTCTTGTTGTAGCTGATGTCGCCTGTATGATGTATGTAGACCACGATTGATGTTGCCAAGACGTTGCGCACACATTGCGACTGATGCATGCAAATCTTGGTTGAAGAAGCAAACCATTTGTCGATGTAACCATGTTAATGTTCAAGACATTACCGATATCGCTGAGTCAATGCACACATGCCAGTGTAGATGCGTCCAGGACTTGGATGTTGCTGCCTGTCATTTAACCGATGCGCGCAGGAAAAAGTAATATCTTATCTCTGATGCAGTCAAACCATTGCTTAATTTGCCTAGATGATATGAATACAACATTGTTGATACGTGCAGGCCTTAGCTGATGTTCCCACATTGTTAGTAACGCGCCTGCCATTTTTTAATGTCCTTCGCAAGATACACACATTTCTCGTGCGTGCATGCAGGTCGGGCGGAAGTCGTATGCAATTGGTCGATGTATCTTGCAAGATGTTTAGATGCCACATCAGATGAGTGCATGCTGTGTCTGATTGGGCCTCCCTTTGTCAAACATCTTTAGAGTGATGTGAGCATGCTACGTATGATCCTGACAAGCCATATTCAACATCTGCAGACCGATGTGTGCAGGCTATGGAAGCTCATGGTAGGAAATGTGTGACGTTGGAAGACCGATGTGTTCGAGATACAGACGATGCTGTGAGACCATGTTTTAATTGACAAACTAATTTGTATAGGCTTCAGATGATGATGGCAGCCCATGTTGGACATCGGTAAGACCCTTGAATGCACGCCATAGGCGATTCTGGCATATCTGATGTCTGTTGACCATTGTGTGTAGGCTAACTGCGATGAGGGAAGGCCCTTCCCATTACCGGCTGACAATTTTGTGAAAACTAAAGGTGATGTAGAGCGTCAACACCCGACGTTAGCTAACCGTTTTTTGCAGACCTTGGGATATGCAGGCAATCCACGCATGATAATGACTAAACAATGTGCCAAAGATAAGGCCGATGCAATAATTCCACGACAAATGTCAGTTGATCGATGTGAAAAAGCCACGACCAATGCTTCATGGCCGACGTCACTTGCCATTGGGTGACGTTTCTTGCCTGAAGTGCACATGTCTTTGTTGATGCTACTTGTCATTGCTGACGCTGATCTAATCCAACCGATGTGCACACGCCACGGGCAATGCGTGCATGTCTTGGCTAATGCTGCCTTGTGTGCTTCCCCGATGCTCACTGGCTACGATTGATGCTTTCACTTTTAGTCGGCAATAATGTCGTTTTCCAGGTGCATACGTGCCACCTCTGATGCGTGCATGGGCTGGTTGATGCCGCCTTTAGTTTGCCGACTTTGTTTACCCAATGCCAATGTGCCACGTCTAATGTGTGGTTAAATGTAGCTCTTAATTCCGTAACGCAGATTTTGACTTTAAGGAGTACACATCATTTTATCGAGAGATTTCATTATGAACATGTAAAACCCAAAGATGCACGTTCTAAGGTACAAATAAACATTAGCTTCCACAAATAACTTTTTTATATTAATAAATAGTTATTGATTTGTATTTTTTTGGGTTAGCCCAAAAATAAATAATTGATTAATAAAACATATGGAAAATATTAAAATAATCCAAAAAATTCACAAATACATAAAGTAACCTTAAATTAAACAATTTTTAAAGTTTTTAAATTTTTATTTTTGTTCGGTTATCATCACGGTCCTTGGGTAGTTATGAAGGAACATGATTGGAGAACCTCTCTTGAATCTATACTTGTATTGAATCTTCAACCACCCCTTCGAAGTACCACAATCATAAGACTTGACCCTCTTGTCCTCTCTATTATTCCTCCTTCACCTACTTTCTTCCACTTGTTTAGCATGAACCATTAGACGAGAGATATTCATATTATCATGTAACATAACCGAAATACATTCTTTTACCAAGTCTTCGAACGCTTCCCTAAGAAAGTGACTCAACTAATCTCTTGGGTTTGACACCATGGATGGAGAATACTTGGACAATTGAGTTAACTTCAAGGAGTAGTCAAGCAATCTAATAAGTCCTTGATGAAGGTTGACATATTCTTGCACCCTAGATTCCCTCAAATCTTGAGGAAAGAACCTATCAAAGAAAGCCCTCTTGAATATCTCCCAAGTCACCAGACCAACTCGTAGTTCTCTATTATATGTCCATTGTGTTTACTATGTTTTGGACACATCTTTGCGTTGATATGCCATCAATACGAATTTCTCAATTAAATCCACCCCTATATCATAATGAATCTTATAGACTTCATCGAGGAAATCTTGAGGATCCTCATATGATGTTTAACCGAAAAAAATAGGTGGTTTCATTATAGTAAAGTCTCTCAAAGGAGAAGCCATAGTGTTAGCATGTTGAGGCACTTGGGTTCAAACTTCCCTATTCACTTGGTCTGTGATAGCTTGGACATAAGAAGTGACGTCATTAGCTTGAGAGGTCATGTCTTGGGATAAATTGAGAGAAGATTCTCATATCTCTCCTTCAGTCATCGGTGGAGGAACAATCGGAACTTGATCACCCATAGAAACTTCTTCAAGTGAAGGCACTTGGTTGTCTTGTGGAGGCACTTAGTTGTCATGAGCTCCCACATTATCCATCTCATCCTCGGCTCTACTATAAGATGCTCTTCTAGTATTCATACCTATAACAACGATAAATGTTTTAGGTAAAATTCACATCCGAGGAGCACCCCCTAGATGTAGATGGTGTCGTCGTCCTCGGAGAGGACTAAGACTAGGATCTTAGTATTCGTCATTACATATATAGGTTAGAAAGTGCGAAAAATTAATATTTTTTTATCTAAATATTCTTTTTGAGCTTTACCTAGACCTCTCGCTTACACATAATATATATATATATATATATATATATATATGGAGTTTACATAGACTCATCGCAATAAAAAGCTTATATAGGCTTCTACTTTAGTTCACATATACAATATAACAAATATAGAGTCTAATAGATATGTCTTATATAAAACCATATAAGCCAGAATGGAACAATACGGGCATAGCCTCTACACGAATGTATAAATGCAACATAGGGCTTATAACAATGTCTTGAACTATAAGATTGAAATCAATAACATTAGACTATAGAAAGTCAAGTAGTAAATAATGAGAAAAGTCACCATCCTCACATCTTGAAAACTTACCCACACTTGGTGAGTTGATCCAATCCTTTCTTGCAAAGTGGTCACAAACCCTTCAATGACCGAAACCTAAAATATTTAGGAAAAAGGGAGAAATAGGGGTTAGCACATCACTTGTACCTAGTATGGAATACATTCACACACAACATATGAATCATTATAAAATAAAACATTTGATTAAACCATGTCAAGTTACTTTGAAAAACCTTATGCACAACTATCACATCCGGGGAGCACCCCCTAGACTTAATCGCGTGGTCGTCCACTTTGAGGTCTAAGACTAGCCTCTTAGTTTACATCATTACATTCATAGGTCAAAATGTGAAAATTTTAAAAACCTTTATGTATATACCCTGATGTTTATGTAGACCTATTGCATACACATAATATCTATATTCATATCTAGTATACATAGACCCTTCGTATAACAAGATTACTTAGTGTTATACTTTTATTGAACATAGATATATAGATAAAACATTTTCTTAAAACAGGATATCCCAACTCATAACCATCTAAACAAAAGTATATGAATTGGGCCTAGACCATACATCAATACAGTATACACCACATATAGACTATATAATATTTAATAATCAAATGAAATGACTTATCGTTTTTAACACTAATAAATATCCAAAGCAAGAAAAAATGCATTGTCCTCGAAGTTCTAAGGACCTACTCAACTTGAAGAGTGATAATTCAATGTCTTTCTTCAATTGTTATCACAAGTCTTCAACGACGGGAACCTAAAAATGTTGGAGAAAAAGGGAAAAATGGGGATAGCACATCACGTGTACTAAGTATGAGACCATATGTACACACATCATAAAATCATGCTAGAAAGGGACATTTCATTAAAGCATGCTATTTTTTATTTGTAAAACCTTATCCACATTCAGTAAGATCATAAATATCAATAAAACATATTTATTAAGTAAAGATCATGTACATCACAAGACCAACAACACCAAGTCTAGTCAAGCCATCATGCATATCCATATAATTTAGCACATAATCAAGACAACTCTATCATCAAACTATAACCTAAAGAAGCATAAATAAGGGTTCGTTCTAACATAACCAAAGTAAGACAATTAACCATGGACCCTCATTAAGTCAACTAGTGCAATGACTAAGCAAATCTCCATAACCTTACTATATCAAGTAAACCCAACAACAAGAATATCCAATGTCAAACTTCACATAGCATATCATTAAGATTTCATATCATCAAACCTTAGCAATGGAGTTCCAAACATATGTTTTTAAGTGAAATCAATCTTCATATCGTATGATTAATATGCAAGGTCATCATATATCATGTACAATTACTGTTATAAGTTCCTCCTCTTGAGTAAGATATGAACGATTACCAAGATCTTCTCAATCCTCCTACTTTGATGATGGTGATATAAGTACTGCTTTTCTCTAGAAGGCCCAAGCAATTACTACCAATCAAAAGCTGACACTACTAAAGCAAAGCCATGACGGCCTAACCTAATCGGGAGGTTTAACCCCAAGCACACAAACAAGATGCTAATATGCCCTCCTATCTAAGGGATTTTACAAGGATGAATCCTCCTGCTTTCTATGTGTCAAAGGTTGATTAAAAGAACCCAAAGAGTTCATTGATGAAATCTACAAGATCCTCTATGATATGGGGTTGGCTACTAGTAAGAAGGACAAGTTAGTCACTTACCGACTCAAGGATATGCCCCAAACTTGGTTTGTCCACTGGAGGGACAATAGGCCGTTCAGAGGGGGACGGTGACTTGGGAAGTTCTCAAGAAGGCTTTTCTTAATTAGTTCTTTCCTAGAGAGAAGAGAGAAGCAAAGGTGGTGGAATTCATCAACCTTCATCAAGTAGGTATGAGTGTTCTTGAATACTCCTTGAAATTCACTAAATTATCAAAATATGCTCCTTCTTTGGTTTCCCACCATAGATATGAAAGGAACAACTTCGTGATGGGAGTGTTAGATGACTTGAAAGAAGAGTGTCATTCGGCTATACTACATGAAAGTATGAACATTTCTCGTCTCATGGTACATGCTCAACTAGTGGAAGAGGCAAGAGCTAAAAGGAATAGTAGAGATACCAAGAGGGCAAGATCTTTTAATGGAGGTTCTTCAAAGAATAGGCTTGATATTTAAGAGAAGCTTAGGTTCAAGAAGAGGGTTTGCAATCATGTTCCTTTAAAGTTCCCTAAGGCTAGGGATTATAGGGATTCTAACCCTAAGCTAAAACGGGAAGGGATACTATTTCACAAACCAAGAAACCAACTTGTTGAAAGAGTGGCAAGCAGCACAATGGTTATTGCCTTAAGGAAATGGATAATTGTTTTGGTTGTGGTACAGAGGGAACATGGTTAGGGATTTCCTTAATGTGAGGGGTCAAGACAAGGGTAGTGGTCAATATCAAGAAAGTAGTTCAAATGAGGATCCGAAAAAGAATTGCTTTTATGGTCTTTACTACAGGGGTAAGCAAGAGACTTCTCCCCACGTGGTGAATGGTATGTTGAAAGTATTCTATATTGATATATATGCCTTACTTTATCCTGGTGCTACCTTATCATTTGTTTCTCCCTTAGTAGCTAAAAAGTTTGACATTTTGTCTGATATATTGCACGATCCTTGTATAGTGTCTACCCTGGTTGGTAAGTTGGTTGTTGCAAAAAAGGTGTATAAAAATTGTCCTATAAACTTGACAAATAGAGTTCCTTGTGTTGAACTAGTAGAACTTGATATGCTTGATTTAGATGTATATGGATCAGTCGCATACTTGATTTGCCTCTTTAGATTGTAGAACGAGGGTTGTAAAATTTTACTTTCCAAATGAGCATTTTAGTGTGTAAAGGGGGGAAATGCTATTCTAGAGGTCATACAATCTCTTGTTTGAAAGCATGCAAAATGAACTCTAAATGGTGTTTATACCATATAGTAAAAGTCAAAGATTTCGACTCCAAAATTCCTCCCATTTAGTAGGTTCCCGTGGTGAGGAAATTTCTGGAGGTCATTCCTAATGATCTTCCCAGCATTCTTCCCTAACGGGAAATTGGTATTGTCTTGTTACCGAATACAAACCACATTTCAGTTCCTCCTTATTGGATGGATCAAGCCGAATTTAAAGATTTTAAGTCTCAATCCAAAGATTTATTAGACAAATGGGGTGCTCCCATTTTGTTTGTGAAGAAAAACGATGAGTCTCTTAGAATGTGCATTGATTATCGCCAACTCAAAAAAGTCACTAATAAGAATAAGTATCCTCCCTCTCTGGTTGAAGATTTGTTTAATCAACTCCAAGGAGAAAGATACTTTTCCACGATTGACTTAAGATCGAGGTATCATCAACATAGCAGGTGAGGATATACCAAAGACGAAATTTCATACTAGATATGGTCACTATTAATTCTTAGTAATTAGCTTTTGTCTGACAAATGCCCTGGAGTCGTTTATGGATCTCATAAATATAGTGCTTCGAAGTTACCTAGATTCACTTGTCATTGTCTTAATTGACAACATCTTTGTATATTCAAAAAATGAGGGTGATGACATGAACCATTTTAGGAGAATCAATTATATGTCAAGTATAGGAAATGTGAATTTTTGTTAAGGTCGATAGCATTTCTTGGTCATATCATCTCTAGTGAGGGAGTTGAGGTTGATCCAAGGAAAACCGAGGTAGTGTAAAATTGGCATAGACCACTGACTCCAACCTACATCAGGAGTTTCTTGGGTCTAGCGGTTTATATAATTTTTTTCAATGGTTTTAAGTCCAATGTATTTCCCTTGACTGCTTTGACCCAAAAGAATAAGAAATTTGAGTTTTTGGAGGCATGTGAGAGAAGCGTCCAGATCATGACAGATAGGCTTACTTCCGCTCCGGTGTTGACTTTACTAGAGGGTATAAAGGGTTTTGTTGTGTATTGGGATGCATCCGATTGGTTTTAGGGTGTTTGCTCATGCAACATGGGAAATGGTAGCCTATGCTTCTAGATAACATAACGTGCATGAGAGAAACTACACAACTCTTGATCATGAATTAGAGGCCGTGGTATTTTCATTGAAAATATAGAGGCATAACTTGTATGGTGTCCATTGTTGATTTGTATACAAACCACAATATTTTTGAATATATGTTTAATCAATAGGGGTTGAACCTTCCACAAAGAAGGTGGTTGGAATTGTAGAAAGAATAGGACATGAGTGGGATCTATCACCCCGGTAGGTCATTGTGGTTCCGGATAAGTCAGTTATCCATGGGTAGTGTGTCTCATGTAGGTGAAGCAAATAAACACCTAGTGAAAGATGTTCATATGTTGGATAGACTGGGTGTGAGGTTGGAAGATTCTTTGAATGATGGTTTTATTGTCTATCATAACTCTGATTCATCTTTGGTAGTAAGGTGAAGTCCAAATAACACCTTGATCAATCATTGATAGATTTGAATGAATCAGTTCTTTGTACGCTTAATGAGTCATTATCCTTATGGGCGATGGTGTCTTGATGTATCAAGGAACGTTATGTGTTTCCAATTTAGATGGTTTGGGGAACCAGATCTTTAAGGAAGCCCATGGGTCCCGTTACTCCATTCATCCGGGATCGACAAATATGTACCATTACCTTAGGGAAGTATTTTGGTGGAAAGGTTTCCAAAAAACCATAGCGGAATTTGTCGCTATGTGGCAAAATTGACAACAAGTGAAAGCGGGATATTAAAAGTCGAGTGGCTTACTACAATAAATCTAAGTTCCTTCTTGGAAGTTGTAAGACATCAATATGGATTTTGCGGTAGATTTTCCTTGGAATCACAAGCAAGATGACTATATATGGGAGATTATTGATTGTATGACCAAGTTCGCTCATTTCATTACCCTCAAGTCTTCTTATTCTGTGTAAGATTATGCAACGATCTTCATAAATGAAATTTTGTGTCGCCATAGTATTGCATTATCCATCATATCAGATCAGGGTGCACAATTCACCTCTACGTTTTGGAAGTCATTCCAAGAAAAGTTGGGATTTAGAGTTTGAAGAAGGTGATAAGGTGTATTTTAAAATTTTGCCAATGAAAGAGGTGGTTAGATTTTGAAAGAAAGGGATGTTGAGTCCTCGTTATTTGGGTCCCTATGAAATCTTTCAAAGGGTTGGAAGGGTTGCTTATGAGTTAAGGTGGCCTAGTGAATTGGCTTCGGTTCATCCGGTTTTCCTTGTTTCCATGCTTAAGAATTGTATCAGTGATCCCTAGTCTATTCTTCGTATTTAGGGTCTTGTTTTGAAGGATAACCTCTCTAATGAAAAAGCTTTGTCTCAAATCCTTGATAGACAAGTAAAGAAGTTAAAGAATAAAGAGGTGACTTCCGTAAAGGTGTTATGGAAGAAGCACCTAGTTGAGGGTGTTAAATGGGAGGTTGAGGCCAACATGAAGTCCTGTTACCCTCATCGATTTGATGACTAAGGTTAGTTCTACTTATAATAATGAAAATAGTTATTAAAATTTATATTTCTTGATTTTGGGTCAAGTTTTGCAAATTATGCATTTTTTGGATATTGTTGTAGTGAATTCCAGTGAAATGTGCAATTATACATGGAAATTTGCAATTCTTCTTCTTTTGAGTCATGTTGTGTATTTTGATATGATGAGTCTTTATTAATTGATATGTATCATGTTTGCAAGTTGAAGTTTGGCATAATTTACACATAAATGCTATGTTGAGCTCTTTCTATTGTGAGAATGACATTCCTCATAATGTAATTTTGAGCCTTATGTGTGGTAATTGAAGCTTATTTAGTTGTCTTTGTGTATGTTCTTAAATTTATGTTGTAAATCATGTTTTTATATAATGTTTTTCTTGGGCTGCTAGTTTTGAGTCTATTCCTTTCTTCAAAAGAATTTTAGTGTCATTTGGGGATGAATGTTCCTAAGGGGAGGGGTGGGGGGTAATGTAACAATTAAAAAATCAAAAGACGTGTTCTACATCCTAAAATTAGTGTGAAAAGGCTTACACACAGTTTTAAGGTCCATTTTATTGAATATAAGTCATTTAATAACTCTAGAGACAAAAGTGTCCAAGAACGTGCATGACGTTCGGAAATCAGTACAATGAGGTGCTGGCGTGTCTTAACCTATTTCACTAGGTTTTAGAAGTCGTAAAATGATGAAAATTGGTGGATGGGTGTATAAAATGTGTTTAAGTTTATTAATGCTCGAATCGTCCGGGTACGACTACCCATGGACCAACCAAAGGCCCCTTGAGGAGGACCCTTGCATTTTGGGGTCAAAGACTGCCTGGGCAGTGTGCACCCACGAAGGGAAACGAAGGAGCGTGTTTGGATTGATTGGGCTTCGATGCCATCCATCGACCAAAACATAGAAAAATCCTTGAAGGACCTCTTTTTCACTGTTTCTAAATCAAAAAATTGATGTGCAACGCGGAAGGAGGGACTGGCGGTTGATTGACCCACAATCCGTCGATCGTGTTGTCGTCTATGAAGGCGTGATTTTCTGAAAATATTATGTTAGTTCCTATAAATTAATTAAGGGGTTAGGTTGTTTTTTAAGGTTTAATGAAAGCATAATTATGTTAATTACCACCCCTATAAAGACCCCAACCCCATTAAACTAATCTAAGTTCTCATAACTCACAAAACAAAACTCTCTTCCTTCTCTCCTCTTTCTCTCTCTAGTGACGAACACCATTGAAGACCAAGCTAGGGGAGTTATTAAGGGATGCAAATAGTCAACTTTCAACATCAATCTTTATCAATTAGAAAGTTCTGTGATCTCCTTAACCATGGTACCTCTTTCCTCAAAGGGTTCCATCAAATTGATTTCAAAAGTTATTTTTTCAAGTGGTTTTCATCCAATCTCGCAAATTTTATTGTGAATTGATTTTTTATGATTTATTTTAAATATTATGAATTGATTAACATTTAATTTAATTTAATTATGATATATCTTGATAAATTGGTCTAGTTGTAGAAGATGACCCTTATCCCATAACCTTATGTTGTGATCTTGATATGAATAATGCTATATTTGTTAAATTGACCTTCTCATTGATTGAATTACTACTAGATGTTGTTTTTATTACTTTAATTGAATGTATTAGGGTGATATATAGTCCTTTCATACTAATTCTTGAGAAGTGATATAGGTTACGGATTACGTTGTGAATTGACCTAAATATCTTGTTTTATGGGATTAACTAGTATTAAATTGTGATGTAGTAATTCTTTTTGTCGTGTTATTGCAATACCTTGAAAATCGAAGACACTTTGTAAATATCATTAGTTTCATGAGGTCTATGTACTGTTTCTATGTCCATTTTAAATGAATATAGGTCATTTAGGAGGTTTAAGAATCAAAATGTCTAAGAACGTCCATCTTGTCTTGGAAGTTGGTTAAAAGGGATGTTAGTGTGCCTTAGCCTATTTGACAAACTTTTAGAAGTCGGAAATGCACAAAAAATGGTGAAAAGGTAGCTAATAGGTGTTTGAGTGGTTTCATGGTTGAACCGTTGGGGTACGACTCTCCAAGGACCAACTAAGGGTCCATGAGGAGGACCCTTGTAGTTTGATGCAACACTTCCTTGCAGTGTGGATCGATGCGACAAAAGACATCCCGTGTGTGGATTTATGGGGCATCTATGCCTCGTCCCACACTTAGGCTTAAGGCCCATTCACCAGCACAACCTCTGAACTCATCGACGGAGTACAGAGGTGCAGGCTACGGTTCGTGTGTGGATCGACGGGGCGTTGATGCCACCGTCATCCCAAATTTAAAAGATTGGAAGAAGTCCCTTGACTGTACAGTCTCTAACCAATATGGCGGAATGCGGGATGGAGGGGGGGCTGTTCGTCGACTCACAGACGGCCCGTCGATCGGGTTTTCATCTGTGAGGGTCGAGTTTCCTGCTTAATATAAGTTGGTGTCATTTAATTAGTTAGGGGGGGAAGTGGTTTAATTAGTGGTTAAGGGAGTCTAATTAAGTTGATTTAAGAGACAATATTAATACTCCCAAACATCATTAATCTAACGTCAACTATCAAATAAACGCTCTTCCTTATCTCTTATTTCTCTCTCAACATGAACTCACCATTTAAGAAAAGCAAGGGTTGGGATTTGGGGTTGTCAAAGGGAAGAATTTACCATGAAATTGTTGACAAATACTAAGGTATGGGTTCTATTCACCTTTGAGACCCTTTCCTTAAAGGGTTCCTTCAAAAATAGATCTAAAAAATTGAGTTTTCTTATGGGTTTCATCCAATTACGAAATTGAAGTTATGAATTGAGTTGTTGATGATTTTTTTAGGTTATATTTAGTATATTCATATTTAATTCAAGTTATTATGGTAATTTTTGATGGTTTAGTCTAAATTGAAGAATATGATCCTCCATCCCTAACCCTAGGTAGTTATGTTGACATATATTGTATTGTGATCCTTTAATTGGGTTGGTTGTTGATTTGATTACCATCCTATGGTGTTATTATGACTAAATTAATAGGAATTATAGGCCTATCATTTTAGTTCTTGAGATGTTATTTAGGTTATAAATTATAATGTAAAATTAGCCTATGTATCTTTTCTCAATGTGTGACCTAGGGTTGAATTGTGTTATATAGATGCAATGAGCGTTATTATATTGGTTATCATTGTATGATGATGTTACTCCCCAAATTGGGTTTAGTTATGGGTTGATGGTAAGACCTTGATGATAGACTATGAGAAGGAATTGGTAAGTCTTAAAATCTCTATCTTTATTTCCAATTGTGATTAATTGTTGTTAGGTCATGATATTACATTGGAGTATGCCTTATACTAGTATTCTAGTTTGGTATGATGTTGAATTTAAATTTCTTGACTATGTTCTGATATTTATTAAGGTGTTTGTGATATAAGGATTGTGAAAACTATCAATGTGCCTTAATATGTTATGAAATGTTAATGTGTTAACCTCACATATATGAATTGTGATGAAAGGACTTATACTTATACAATTCTTATTGAGCTACTGACGATGATGATTATACAAGGCGTAGACCCCATGGCCTAAAATAAGCTATGATTGAAAACTGAAGGCTTAAAGACATTTTAAAAATGTACTCTAGTTTAGAAACGAGTGAACTAGATAGAGGAGTGTCCCTTCCCACATAGGGAAGGTAGGAACACTACATTACTCTTAAGATTGAAACCTATAACGAATGGCGCATAAAGATGGTCCCAAGTAAATCTCCTATTTCATAAACAATGTAGCCCCCATAGGAATACTAGCTAGTGGATCCACGTAGTTTCTATATTTCATGTTTTGGTCCTACTTTGGCAAGTAGTCCACCTTCTTTCTGTGTAAGGTTTTATGACTACAGATTCCACACTAGCTCATGTGGTCTATGTTGGTTAGGGAATAATGTTCCCAAAAGGTATAAAAAATTATAGGACTTCAACTCTAACTTGGATAACCTAAGAGGTCTAGCTTGGTCTAGGTAGAGTTATGGGACTCTCCCTAAACAATACAGTAGTTAGACTGGAGGGGAGTCTTATGAGGAGGTTTCATATATATGTTTATGCTATGATAATATATGATGTATATATGCTGACTATGGCACATTGTTGATATTCTATGTTGATTAGTTCATTTATGAATATGTTTTGGGTTGTAATGTTAATATATGACGAAATATAAACCTAAATGCCATGATATGTAAAGTTGGACATTTGTCATGTTTTCGTGTTGTGGATACTTGATTAAGTATGGTTATAGGGCTTCACTTTTATATTGCACTTGTTGACTTGATAAGGACTTGTGAGTAGTTGTTTTGATTATTATGAAATGTTTGAATCTTATTCATTCTTGTGATATTATTCCTTGATGTTAGGGTTAAAGTAAAACATGGTTTTCAAGTATCTTGGGATAAGAATTACTTGTTGAGATAGTAAGCATGTTTAGTTGGTTGATATGACTTACTTGACTTTGCATTAAATCCCTAAAGGGGTTATCATGTTTTTATAAAAAGTACCTTTTAGCATGTTTTACTTGTGTATGTGCATAAGATCTCATACTTACTACATGTGGAGTACTAACTCAATTTTGTTCCCTTTTCCCAAAACATTTTAGGTTCCCGTAGTTGAAGAGTTTTGAAAGCAACATTGTTGAAGGCTTGGATTCTTTCTTTCATCCAAGTGGGTTAGGTCCTCAACTTTCGAGGGCAATGCCATCCTCTATCATACCGAATTTTTTATGAGCTTATTGACTCTTTCATTCCTTTCCTATTTAATTGAATATTGTACTTTTATATGACCTATACATGGTCTTGTTTGATTTATGTAAGGGCTATGCGTATAGTTGGATAATCGTTTCGATGGTACGAGGTGAGACAATCGTTGAGACAATTTCTATATTTTACATATATGTATGTGCAATAAAAGTAGAAGGCTATGTAACCTTCTTATATAAAGGGTCTATGTATACTAGATATGAATATATATTATGTGTAAGTAGAGGTCTATGTACACCTCCATGTAGTGATAATAAATGTTTTAAATTTTTCTGTATTTTTCAACCTATGAATGTAATGACATGAGACTAAGAGTCAAGTCTTTGTCCTTTAAAGGGATGACGACGCCGGTTACGTCTAGGGGGTAAATATGGATGTGACATTTATCATGTTTCTCATTTAATTATGATGATTTTATGCCCTAATTGTGTTGAATTAGTTGATGGTAAGACGTTGATGAATTATAATGGAGACTAGGTAAGTCTTGTGATCCCTATCTTTTAATTCAAATTGTGGTTAATTGTGATTAAGTCATGACGTTTTATTGGAGTATGCCTTGTATTTGGAATGATAGGTTTGTATGATGTTGAATTAAATATGTTGACTATGGTTCATGAGGTGTTGGCTAAGATTTAAATTTTATAAGGATGGTCAATGATATAAAAATGTGCCTTATCATGATATGAAAATGTTAATGTGCTAACCTCACCTATATGAATTGTAATGAAAGGATTATAATCATGGAATTCTTATTGAGTTATGATGATGATGATGATTATACAAGCATTAGACCCTATAACATACAATAATCTATGATGATTAAGATAGACATTAATGACATTTCAAAAGGGACTCTATCTTAGCACCGAATTAACTAGAGTAAGAAGTGTCCCTTCCCACATAGAGAAGGTAGGATCACTAATGTAATCTTGCCATTGGAGACTATAATTCATGTAGAATAAAGAGGGTCCAAACTGTATTTATTAGTTGTTGAACTATGTCGACTATAATTCATGTACAATAAAGAGGGTCCAAACTATATTTATTAGTTCTTGAACTATGTTACCCCCATAGGAATACTAGCTAGTGGTTCCAAGTAGTTGCAATGTTCATGTTTGGTACTACCTTGGCAAGTAGTCCGCCTTCTTTGACTTTAGGGTTCCATGACACCGGATTCTACATTAGCTCATTAAATGTAAAAGGAATTAAAGGAATAAACTCTAACAAGGATAACCTAAGAGGCTTAGCTTAGTGAAGGTAGGGGTATGTGACTCTACTTAGACATTGCACTAGTTAGCCTTTAAGGGAGTCTTAGGAGGATAATCTTATGTATGAATATGCTTATAATGGTACATGATATGTATATTGTGAACTTGTGTATTGTAGATACTACATGTTGATTGGTGTCACTTATGAATATATGTTGGTCTATATATTTAATGTATGATAATTGGTATTCTTATATATTATGAGATGTAAAATGGGAGATTGGTCATGGTTCTTGTTGGGTTAATTGATTGAGTAAGGTTATGGGGCTTTGCATGGTCATTTCACTTGTTTAATTGATAGGGGTTCATGGGTAATTTATTTTTCTTTGATTATGTTATAATGAACTCTTATTCATGCTTGTGTTTATTAATGACTTGATTATATAGTTACTTGATAATGTATTCAATTACATCATATGCATTTTTACTTGACTAGATTTAATGTTGTTGGTCTTGTAAGGTACATGCTTATGACTTAATGAATACGCCTTATTGGTTAGGTATAGTCTTGTTGAGTGAAAATACAGGTTTTCAAAGTAAATTTTATACATAATGAAATGTCCCTTTTAGCATGTTTTCACAATATGTGTGCATATGGTGTCATACTTTTATAATTGGTGTGCTAACCCATTCTTCCATTTCCCCAACATTTTAGGTTCTGGTCATTGAAGGGGTTTTTGAGACGACATTGAAGAAGACTTGGATTTCTTAATCATCCATGTAGGGTTGGTCTTTACATTCCGAGGGCGATGCCACTATAACGCCATGATGTTTTTTTTAGTATTAATACTCTTATATTTCTTTTCTTTTCATTTGCATACTAATCATTGTATGACCTATATGTAGTCTTACTGCATTAAAGTATGGTCTAGGACCAATTTGATATACTCTTATTAGATGGTTATGAAATGAGATGACTATTTTGAGATTATGATATGTTTTATATATTTACATGCAATAAAAGTAGAAGACTATGTAATCTACCTATACGAAGGGTATAAGTATACTATATATATGTAGAGGTATATGTAAACCTCCGAAAATAAGTAATGAAATATTTAAAATTTTCCACTAAATTTGACCTCCGAATGTAATGATGTAAGCTAAGAGGCTAGTCTTAGTCCTCAAAGAGGAAGACGATACCATTTACGTCTAGGAGTATTCCCAGATATGACGAACATGGTATCAAAACATGTCTTTAAATATCATTGAGTCGATGTCTCTATTAACCACGTTAATATAAGTTTGTATTCATAAATATGAGGTATACGACAATTATGAATAGGAATCTATTAGATTCTTAGGAAACTCTAACATTATTGGAAGTCCAGTATCGTGCCTTTCGAGTGTTTGCTCTATGTGGTTTTGCATCTAATCCTTTTGTTGTGATTATAGTCAATGAATACTCGAAGGAATGCGACATGAAGACTTGAAGAAGAGATTTTCAATGTGGGATGTCCTTCCCGTGTTGATCAAGATCCTCCTCTTTAGAAAGATATGAGTGATGACCAAGCTCCGCTCAATCCTCCTCCTTTGACGGATGGTGACATAAGGGCTGCTTTTCCCAATATGTCCCAAGCCATTATATCCCAAGCATAAGCTTACACTACTCAAGCCTAAGTCATGACGGCCCAAGCTAATCGGGAAGTTGTAAACCAAAAACACCAACTAGTTGCTACCATGGCCTCCCGTTTAAGGAATTTCACTAGGATGAATCCACCTACTTTCTATGTGTCCAAGTTTGAAGAAGACCCCCAAGATGTGGCCCAAAATTGGAACATCCAATGGAGGGACAATAGGCCATTAAGAGGTGGTCCGGTGACTTGGCATATTTTTATGAAGTCTTTTCTTGATAGGTTCTTTCCTAGGGAGAAGAGGGAAGACAAGGTGGTGGACTTGATCAACCTTCGTCAAGAAGGTATGAGTGTTCTTGAATACTCTTTGAAATTCTCTCAATTGTGAAAAAATGCTCCTTCTTTTGTTTCCGACCATAGAGATAAAATGAAGAACTTCGTGACTAGAGTGTTGGATGACTTGAAAGAGGAGTTTCATTAGGATGTGCTACATGACAATATGAACATTCGTTGTCTCATGGTTCATGCTAACCAAGTGGAAGAGGCAAGGGCTAAGAGGAAGAGTAGAGATACCGATAGGGCAAGATCTTTTGATGGAGGTTCTTCGAAGAATAGGATTGAGATTAAAGACAAGCCTAGGTTCAAGAGTGGGTTTAAAATAAAGTTCCTTCCAAGTTCCCTGATCCTAGGAATAATAGGGTGTCTAACCCTAAGCCTAAAAAAGGTCGGGATACTAGTTCACCAACAAAGAAGCCAATTTGTCTAAAGTGTGGCAAGAAGCAATTGTGATTGTCTTAAGGGACCGGATAATTGTTTCGCTTGTGGTAAAAGTGGGCAAAAGATAAGGAATTTACCTAATGAGAGGGTATAATACAAGGGTAGTGGTCAAGCTCAATAAAGTGGTTATAATGAATCTCCGATGAATAATGTATTTTATGCTCTCCGCTCCTGAGGCGAGCAAGAGACTTCTGCCGACATGGTGACTAGTATGTTGAATATCTTCTCTATCGATATATATGCCTCACTTTATCGTGGTGTAACCTTATCATTTATTACTCTTCTAGTAGCTAAAAAGTTTGAAATTTTGCCCGATATATTTCATAAACCTTTTATAGTGTCTACACCGTTAAGTGAGTCGGTTGTTGCAAAAAGTGAAATTATCCTATAATTATTTCCAATAGAGTTTCATATGTTGAACTAGTAGAACTTGATATTCTTGATTTTGATGTTATTTTGGGTATGGTTTGGTTGCATGCTTATTTTGCCTCTATAAATTCTAGAACGAGGGTGGTGAAGTTTAACTTTCCAAATGAGTCCGTTTAAGAGTTGAAGGGGGATATTATATTCCTATAGGTCGTATCATCTCTTGTTTGAAAGCATGCAAAATGATCTCTAAAGGGTGTTTGTACCATATAGTAAGAGTCCAAGATTTAGACTCCGAAATTCCTCCTTTTGCGTTTTCCCCGTAGTGAGGTAATTTCCAAAGGTCTTTCCTAATGATCTCCCCGGGATTACTTCCGAACGGGAAATTGATTATGGTATCGACTTGTTATTGCATACAAATCCTATTATATTTCCTCCTTATCTTATGGATTTGTCCGAATTGAAAGAGATGAAGCTCAACTGAAAGATTTACTAGACAAAGGATTCATTCCTAGAATTTCTCCATGGGGTACTCCGAATATGTTTAAGAAGAAGAGTGATGGTTCCCTTACAATGTGTATTGATTATCGCCAACTCAATAAAGTCACTATTAACTACAAGTATCCTATTCCTCGGGTTGAAGACTTGTTTGATCAACTCCAATTGGAAAGATATTTTTCTAAGATTGACTTGAGATCGAGGTATCATCAACTTAGGGTGACAGGTGAGGATATACCAAAGACGGTATTTAAGATTAGATATGTTCAATATGAGTTCTTAGAAATGTCCTTTGGTCTCACAAATGACCCTGCGGCATTTATTGATCTCATCAATAGGGTGTTTCAAAGTTACCTAGATTCATTTTTCATTGTATTCATTCACGACATCTTGGTAGGTTCGAAAAATGAGGATGATCACATGAAGAATTTGAGGGTGGTATTACAGGTTGTTTTGGAGAATCAATCATTTTCAAAGTATAACAAATGTGAGTTTCTTGGGACTAGCGTGTTATTATCGGAGGTTTGTGGATGATTTTGTTTCCAATGCATATCTATTGACTATTTTGACCCAACTAGTAAGAAATATAAGTGGTTGGAGGCATATGAGAGAAGCTTCAAAATAATGAATGATATGCTTACTTCCTCTCCGTTGTTGACTATTTTTGAGGGTACGAAGGGTTTCGCTTTGTATTGTGATTCATCCCGAGTGGTTTTAGGGTGTGTGTTCTCATGCAACACAGGAAAGTGGTAGCCTATGATTCTGGACAACTTAAGGTGCATGCGAGAAACTACTCAAGTCATGATCAAGAATTAGCGGCATTGGTATTGCCTGGAAAATATGAAGGAATTACTTATATGGTGTCCATGTTGATGTGTATTCCGACCACAAGAGTCTACAATGTATGTTTAATAAAAAGTAGTTGAATCTCTGACAGGAAAGGTTGTTGGAATTGTTGAAAGATTACGACAAGAGTGTGCTCTATCACCCCGGCAAAGCCAACGTGGTTGCGGATGCTCTAACTCATTTATCCATGGGATAATGTGTCTCATTTATATAAAGCCAATAAAGAACTAGTGAAAGATGTTCATATGTTGGATCGACTGGATATTAGGTTTGAAGATTCTCCGAATGGTGGTTTTATGATCCATCATAACTCCGAGTTATCTTTGGTAGTTAAGGTAAAGTCCGAACAACACCTAGATCAATCACTGATGGAGTTGAAAGAATCAGTTCTTGTTAAACTTAATGAGTAATTATACGTAGGGGCTATGGTTTCTTAAGGTATCAAGAATGGTTGGGTTTTCCCAATTTAGATAGTTAGAGGAATCGGATCCTTGAGGAAGCCCATGGGTCCCATTACTCCATTCATCCGTGATAGAAAAATTTGTACCATTACCTTAGGGATGTATTCTTGACGGAATGTTTCAAAAAGGACATAGTAGAATTTGTCGCTAACTGTCCAAATTGACAAAAAGTGAAAGTCGAACATCAAAAGCCTAGTGGCTTACTACAACAAATCCAAGTTCCTACTTCAAAGTGGAAAGACATCTATATGGATTTTGTGGTAGGTTTACCTCAGACTCTAAGGAAATAAGACTATATAGGAGTTATTGTAGATAGGTCGACCAATTCCGCTCATTTCATTCCCATGAAGTCTACTTATTTGGCAGAAGATTAAGCAAAGATCGTGTTAAATGAGATTGTGTGTCGCAATGGTATTCCATTAACCATCATATTGGATCAGGGTGCACAATTCACCTCTACGTTTTGAAGGTCATTCTAAGAAGGGTTGGGTACTAAGGTAAAGTTAAGCACCGCTTTTCATCCCCAAACAGATGGTCAAGCGGAGCGTACTATTCAAACCTTTGAGGATATGCTTAGGGCTTGTATTATTGATTTCAAGGGATATTGGGATAAACATTTGCCTTTGATTGAATTTTGTCATAATAATAGTTTCCATTCATCCATATCCATGGCTCGTTATGAAGTCTTTTATGGAAGGTTGTATATATCTCCCATTGGGTGGTTTAAATTTTGTAAACCTTTGCTTCTTGGTCCTGATTTGAATTATAAGACTTTGGAGAAAGTTCATATCATAAGGAATAGGTTGAAACGACCTATAGTCGGAAAAAGTCTTATTCCAATCATAGAAGAAGGGAATTAGAGTTTGAATAAGGTGATAAGCTGTATTTTAAAATTTTGCCTATGCAAGTGGTGGTTAGATCTGGCAAGAAAGATAAATTCAGTCCTCGGTATGTAGGTCCTTTTGAAATCTTTAAAAGGGTTGGTAAGTTTACTTATGAGTTAAGGTTGACTTGTGAATTGGCTTCGGTTCATCCAGTTTTCCTTGTTGTCATGCTTAAGAAGTGTATCGGGGATCCCGAGTCTATTCTTCCTATTGACGGTCTTTATATAAAGGATAACCTCTCTTATCAGGAAGTTCATTCTCAAATACTTTATACACAAGTATAAAAATTAAGGAATAGTGAGGTGGCTTTCATAAAGGTGTTATGGAAGAATCACCTAGTTGAGGGTGAAACATAGGAGGCCGAGGCTGACATGAAGTCTCGTTACCCTCATCTATTTTATAACTAAGTTTAATTGTTCTAAATAATAATGAAAATATTGATTAAAAATTGAGATATCTTGGTTTTTAGTGAAGTTTTGCAACATGTGTATTTTTGGATGTTATTAGAATGATACTAGCGAAATGTGCATTTTGACTTGAAAATTTGCAATTCTTCTTTTTTAAGGCTTGTTGTGCATTTTGATATGATGAATGTTTATGAATTGGTATGTAGCGTTGTTTGTAAGTTGAACTTTGGCATAATTGACTCATAAATGCTATGTTGAGCTCTTGTTGTTGTGAGTAGGATATTCCTCATAATGTAATTCTGATCTTTATGTGTAGTAATTAAATCTTTTTTAATTGCTTGGGTAAGTTATGTGATTGATGTTGTAACTCATGTTATTATATATTGTTGTTTGTTGAAGTGTTTGTCTTGAGTCTATTCCTTCCTTTAAAAGATTTTTAGTGTCATTCAGGGACGAATGTTCCTAGGGGGGGGGGGGAATATAATATACTTCGAAAATTAAATACGTGTTCTAGAGCTTAACATAAGTTTCAAAAGGTTTAGATATTGTTTTAAAGTCCATTTTGAAGAAAATAAGCCATTTAGGAAGTCTAGAAACAAAAACGTCCAAGAAAGTCCATGACGTCCGGAAATTAGTTCAATGAGATCCTAGTTTGTCTTACCCCATTTTACTAACTTTTAGAAGTCAGGAATTGACAAAAATTTGTGGAGGGTGTATAAAATGTTGATTTATGATGGAAAAGTCCGTGTACGACTCCCCAAGGATAATCCAAGGGCCCTTGAGGAGGACCCTTGCATTTCGTGGTCGAAGATTACTTGAGCAGTGTGCACCCATGAAGGGAAACGATGGAGAGTGCGTGGATCGACGGGTCGTCGATGCAATCCGACGACCAACACCTTGACAAATCTTTGAATCTCCTCTTTTACACAATATCTAAATCAAACAACGGATTATCAGCACATAAGGGGGGGCTGGCCGTTGATTGACCCACGATATGTTGATCGTGGTGTCGTCTGTAAAGGCTTGATATTCTGCACATTATAAGTCAGTTCCAATTACTTAATTAAGGGTATAGGTCGTTATTTAGGGGTTAACGGAAGCCTAATTATGTTAATTAACACCCCATATAAAGACCCCAACCCCACTAAAAAAATCTAATCACTCATAACTCACAAAACAAAACTCTCTTTCTTCTTTCTTTTTTCTCTCTCTAGTGAAGAACACCATTGAAGATCATGATAAGGGAGGGTTTAAGGTCTTAAAAGACTAAACTTTCAACATAAAACATCATCAATTATTAAGTTATGAGATCTCTTTCACCTTTTAGACCTCTTTCCTCAAAGGGTTCCATCAAATTTATTTCAAAAGTTGGGTTTTCAAGAGGGTTTCATCCAATCTCAGAAATTATGTTATGAATTGATTTTTTATGATTATTTTTGTTTATTATAAATATATTAACATTCTATTTAAGTCAACTATGATATATCTTGATGGATTGGTTTATTTGTAGAAAATGAACCTTTCCCCTTAACCCTAGGTTGTGATCATGATATTTATTATGATATATCTGTTCAATTGATTTGGTTATTTGTTTAATTACTACTAGATGATGTTATTAAACTAATAATTAATGAATTATAGTGATTTATAATCCTTTCATACTAGTTTTTGAGAAGTGATCTAGGTTATGAGGAATGTTGTGAATTGACCTAGGTGGATTGTCTTAAGCTATGAAGCTAGTCTTAGTCCTCAAAGAGGACGATGACGCCGGTTACGTGTAGGGGGTATTTCCTGATGTGACAAACTTTATATCATAGCATGAGGGTAAATATCTTTGAGTTGATGTCTATCTCGACCACTTCTATATATGTATGTATTCATAATTGCGAAGTGCGCAATACTTATGAATAAGAATCTGTGAGATGCTTGGAAATTCTCACTTCATGGAAGTTCAATATCGTGCCTAAAATCTAATCTCTCATAACTCACAAACACAAAACTCTCTTTCTTATCTCTTTTTTCTCACTCTAGTGAAGAACACCATCGAAGACCATGATAGTGGAGGGTTTAAGGGCTGAAAAGAGTCAACTTTCAACATAAAACTTTATCAATTAGTAACGTATGACATCTCTTTCACCTTTGAGACCTCTTTCCTCAAAAGGTTCCATCAAATTGATTTCAAAACTTGGGTTTTCAAGTGGGTTTCATCCAATATCACAAATTATGTTCTGAATTGATTTTTTATGATTTATTTTGTTTATTATAAATAGAATAACATTGTATTTATCTCAATTATGATATATTTTGATGGATTGGTTTATTTATAGAAAATGACCCTTTCCCTTTAACCCTAGGTTGTGATCATGATATGAATTATGATATATCTGTTCAATTGATATTGTTATTGGTTTAATTACTACTAGATGATGTTTTTAAACTAATAATGAATAAATTGGAGTGATTTATATTCCTTTTATACTAGTTCTTCAGAAGTGATCTAGGTTATGAGGTATGTTGTGAATTGACCTAAGTTGATTGTCTTAAGCTATGAACTAATATTGAATTGTGATGTACTGATTCTTTTGGCCTTATTATCATGTATGTCATTGAATTATGATGATGTTATACCATAATTGGGTTGAATTAATAGTTTATGGCAAGACCTTGATGATGAATTATTAAGGAGACTTGGTAAGTCTTGTAATCCCTATCCTTTACTTCAAAATGTGGTTAATTGTGGTTATGTCATTATATTTTATTGGATTACTCCTTGTGTTAGTATTGATAGGGTGGTACGATGTTGAATTCAAATGTCTTAGCTATGGTTTGTGAGGTGTTGACTAAGATATGAATGTTATAAGGATGGTTGCATAATTTACCAATGTGCCTTATCATGATCATAAAATTTTTATGTGCTAACCTCACTTATATGAATTGTAATGAGAGAATTATACACATGTTATTCTTATTGATCTATGATGATGATGATTATAAAAGGGTTAGACCCTTTGACCTAAAATAAGATATGATTATTAATAAAGACATTAAGTTCATTGAAAAGGGATTCTAGCTAAGCACCGAGTTGAACTAGAGTGAGGAATGTACCTTCGCACATAGAGAAGGTAGGATAACTAATGTACTCTTGATATTGGAGAGACTACAATGCATGTAGCATAAACAGGGTCCCAACTATCTCTCTTAGTTCTTTAACTATGTTGCCCCCGTAGGAATACTAGCTAGTGGATCCAGTATTTGCTATGTTCGTGTTTGGTACTGCCTTGGCAAGTTGTCTGCCTTCTTTTGTTGGAGGGTTTCATTAAACCGGATTCCACATTAGCTCCTGCGGTATATGTCGGTTAAGGCAAGATGTTCCCAAAAGGTATAATGAATTAAACGAATAAAATCTAACTATGATAACCTAAGAGGTTTATCTTAGTCTACGTAGAGATTTGACAATCTACTTAAACATTACGCTAGTTAGCCTTGAAGAGTGTCTTAGGAGGATGTTCATATTTATGAATATATTTATACTAGTACATGATATGTATACGGTGAACTTGCACATAGTGGATACTATATGTTGATTGGTGTCACTTATGAATATATTTTAGGGTATAATGTTAAAGTATGATAATATTTACTCTTAAATATTATGCTATGTTAAGTAAGAGATTGGTCATGGTCCTTGTTGGATTACTTGGTTGAGTAAGGTAATAGGACTTTGATTCGTCATTGCACTTGTTGACTTGATAGAGTTTCTTGGGTAATTGTCTTGCTTCGATTATGTTATAATGAACTCTTATTCATGCTTGTGGTTATTTATGAATTAATGATAGAGTTACTTGACTATGTATTAAATTACATCATATGCATGTTGACTTAACTATTTTTGATGTTGTTGTTATTGTGATGTACATGCCTATGACTCAATAAATATACCTTATTGATTGGGTATAGTCTTGTTGAATGTGGATAAAGGTTTTCAATGTAAATTGCATACTTAATGAAATGTCCCTGTTAACATGTTTTCATGAAATGTTTGCATATGGTCTCATATTTAGTAAAAGTGTTGTACTAAACCCGTTTCTTCCTTTTCCCAAAAATTTTAGGTTCTAGTTGCTGAAGGGCTTTTGGAGACAATTTTGAAAAATACTTGGATTTTTTAATAATCCAAGTAGGGTAGGTCCTCATTTTGCGAGGGTGATCCCATTATCAAGCCATGATGTTGTTTTTAGTATTAGGACTCTTATGCTTCTTTCGTTTTCATTTGGATACTAAACATTGTATGACCTATGTATCATCTCAATGTATTAATGTATGGGCTAGGCCAAATTTGATATACTCTTATTTAGATGGTTATGAGATGAGATGACTATTTTGAGATTATGCTATGTTCTACATATTTATGTGCAATAAAAGTAGAAGACTAAATAATCTACTTATACAAAGGGTCTATGTGTAATCCATATATATATATGTACACTATGTGTATGCAGAGGTCTATGTAAACCTCCGAATATAGGTAACCAAATGTTTTAAATTTTTCGCTAAATTTGACCTATGAATGTAATGATGTAAGCTAAGAGGCTAGTCTTAGTCCTCAAAGAGGACGACGATGCCATTTACGTCTAAGGGTATTCCTAGATATGACAAACATGGTATCAAAACATGTCTTTAAATATCATTGAGTCGATGTCTCTTTTAACCACTTTAACATAGGTTTGTATTCATAAATATGAGGTATACGACAATTATGAATAGGAATCTATTAGATGCTTAGGAAACTCTGACATTATTGGAAGTCCAATATCGTGCCTTTCGAGTGTTTGCTCTATGTGCTTTTGCATCTAATCCTTTTGTAGTGATTATAGTCAATGAATACTCGAAGGAATGCGACATGAAGAGTTGAAGAAGAGATTTTCAATGTGGGATGTCCTCCCCGTGTTGATCAAGATCCTCCTCTTTAGAAAGATATGAGTGATGACCAAGTTCCGCTCAATCCTCCTCCTTTGACGGATAGTGACATAAGGGCTGCTTTTCCCAATATGTCCCAAGCCATTATAGCCCAAGCATAAGCTTCCACTTCTCAAGCCTAAGCCATGACGGCCCAAGATAATCGGGAAGTTGTACACAAAAAACACCAACTAGTTGCTACCATGGCCTCCCGTTTAAGGAATTTCACTAAGATAAATCCACCTACTTTCTATGTGTCTGGGTTTGAAGAAGACCCCCAAGAGTTCATTGATGAAATATAAAAGATTCTCTATGCTATGGGGTTGTCTACTAGTGATAAGGTAGAGTTATCCTATTACAAACTCAAAGATGTGGCCCAAAATTGGAACGTCCAATGGAGGGACAATAGGCCACTAAGTGGTGGTCCGGTGACTTCGAATATTTTTATGAATGCTTTTCTTGATAGGTTCTTTCCTAGGGAGAAGATGGAAGAAAAGGTGGTGGACTTGATAAAACTTCGTCAAGAAGGTATGAGTGTTCTTGAATACTCTTTGAAATTCTCTCAATTGTGAAAAAATGCCCCTTCTTTGGTTTCCGACCATCGAGATAAAATGAAGAACTTCGTGACTAGAGTGTCGGATGAGTTGCAAGAGGAGTGTCATTCGGATGTGCTACATGACAATATGAACATTTATTGTCTCATGGTTCATGCTAATCAAGCAGAAGAGGCAAGATCTAAGAGAAAGAGTAGAGATACCGATAGGGCAAGATCTTTTGATGGAGGTTCATCGAAGAATAGGATATAGATTCAAGACAAGCCTAGGTTCAAGAGTGGGTTTCAAATAAAGTTCCTTCCAAGTTCCCTAATCCTAGGAATAATAGGGTGTCTAACCATAATCCTAAAAAAGGAAGGGATACTAGTTCACCAACAAAGAAGCCAACTTGTCGAAAGTGTGGCAAGAAGCAATTGTGGTTATCTTAAGGGACCGGATAATTGTTTAGGTTGTGGTAAAAGTGGGAAAAAGATAATGAATTTACCTAATGTGAGGGTATAATACAAGGGTGTAGTGGTCAAGCTCAATAAAGTGGTTCTAATGAATCTCCGATGAAGAATGTATTTTATGCTCTCCGCTCTTGAGGTGCGCAAGAGACTTCTGACGACGTGGTGACCTATATGTTGAATGTCTTCTCTATTGATATATATTCCTCACTTTATCGTGGTGTAACCTTATCATTTATTACTCTTCTAGTAGCTAAAAAGTTTGACATTTTGCCCGATATACTTCATAAACCTTTTATAGTGTCTACACTGTTAAGTGAGTCGGTTGTTGCAAAAAGGTTGTATAGAAATTATCCTATAATGATTTACAATAGAGTTTCATATGTTGAACTAGTACAACTTGATATTCATGATTTTGATGTCATTTTGGGTATGGTTTGGTTGCATGCTTGTTTTGCCTCTATAAATTCTAGAACGAGGGTGGTGAAGTTTAACTTTCCAAATGAGCCCGTTTTAGAGTTGAAGGGGGAAATTGTATTCCTATAGGTCGTATCATCTCTTGTTTGAAAGCATGCCAAATTATCTCTAAAGGGTGTTTGTAACATATAGTAAGAGTCAAAGATTTAGACTCCGAAATTCCTCCCGTTGCGTTGTCCCCGTAGTGAGGTAATTTCCAGAGGTCATTCCTAATTATCTCCCCGGGATTACTTCCGAACGGGAAATTGATTATGGTATCGACTTTGTATTGCATACAAATCCTATTATATTTCCTCCTTATCTGATGGCTTTGTCCGAATTGAAAGAGATGATGCTCAACTGAAAGATTTACTAGACAAAGGCTTCATTACACCTAGTATTTCTCCATGGGGTACTCCGAATATGCTTGTGAAGAAGAATGATGGTTCCCTTAGAATGTGTGGTTATTATCGCCAACTCAATAAAGTCACTATTAACTACAAGTACCCTATCCCCCGGGTTGACGACTTGTTTGATCAACTCCAATGGGCAAGATATTTTTCTAAGATTGACTTGAGATCGAGGTATCATCATCTTAGGGTTAGAGGTGAGGATATACCAAAGACGGTATTTCAGATTAGATATGTTCAATATGAGTTCTTATTAATGTCCTTTGGTCTCACAAACGACCCTGCGGCATTTATTGATCTCATCAATAGGGTGTTTCAAAGTTACCTAGATTCATTTTTCATTGTATTCATTCACGACCTCTTGGTATATTCGAAAAATGAGAATGATCACATGAACAATTTGAACATGAACAATTTGAGGGTGGTATTACAGGTTGTTTTGGAGAATCAATCATTTTCCAAGTATAACAAATGTGAGTTTCTTGGGACTAGCGGGTTATTATCGGAGGTTTGTGGATGATTTTGTGTCCATTGCATATCTATTGACTATTTTGACCCAACTAGTAAGAAATTTATGTGGTCGGAGGCATATGAGAAAAGCTTCCAAATCATGAAAGATAGGCTTACATCCTCCCTGTTGTTTACTATTTTGGAGGGTACGAAGGGTTTCGCTTTGTATTATGATTTATCCTGAGTGGTTTTAGGATGTGTGTTCTCATGCAACATAGGAAAGTTGTAGCTTATGATTCTAGACAACTTAAGGTGCATGCGAGAAACTACTCAACTCATGATAAAGAATTAGCGGCATTGGTATTGCCTGAAAAATATTAAGGAACTACTTATTTGGTGTCCATGTTGATGTGTATTCCGACCACAAGAGTCTACAATGTATGTTGAATAAAAAGGAGTTGAATCTCTGACAGGAAAGGTTGTTGGAATTGTTGAAAGATTACGACATGAGTGGGCTCTATAACCCCGGCAAGGCCAACGTGGTTGCAGATGCTCTAACTCAGTTATCCATGGGATAATGTGTCTCATGTATATAAAGCCAATAAAGACCTAGTGAAAGATGTTCATATGTTGGATCGACTGGATATGAGGCTGGAAGATTCTCCGTATAGTGGTTTTATGGTCTATCATAACTCCGAGTTATCTTTGGTAGTTAAGGTAAAGTCCAAACAACACCTAGATCAATCATTGATGGAGTTGAAAGAATCAGTTCTTGTTAAACTTAATGAGTAATTCTACTTAGGGACTATGGTGTCTTGAGGTATCAAGAGTGGTTGGGTTTTCCCAATTTAGATGGTTTGAGGAATCAGATCCTTGAGGAAGCCCATGGGTCCCATTACTCCATTCATCCGGGATCGACAATTTTGTACCATTACCTTAGGGATGTATTCTGGAGTGAATGTTTCAAAAAGGACATAGTAGAATTTGTCGCTTAGTGTCCAAATTGACAAAAAGTGAAAGTCGAACATCAAAAGCCTAGTGGCTGACTACAACAAATCCAAGTTCCTACTTCAAAGTGGAAAGACATCTATATCGATTTTGTGGTAGGTTTACCTCAGACTCTAAGGAAATAAGACTATATAGGAGTTATTGTGTTTAGGTCGACCAATTCCGCTCATTTCATTCCCATGAAGTCTACTTATTCGGCAGAAGATTATGCAAAGATCATCTTAGATGAGATTGTGTGTCGCAATGGTATTCCATTAACCACCATATTGGATCAGGGTGCAGAATTCACCTCTAGGTTTTGAAGGTCATTCTAAGAAGTGTTGGGTACTAAGGTAAAGTTAAGCACCGCTTTTAATCCCCAAACAGATGGTCAAGCGGAGCGTACTATTCAAACCCTTGAGGATATACTTAGGGCTTGTATTATTGATTTCAAGGGATATTGGGATAAACATTTGCCTTTGATGGAGTTTTCTTATAATAATAGTTTCCATTCATCCATATTCATGGCTCGTTATGAAGCCTTTTATGGAAGGTTGTATATATGTCCCATTGGGTGGTTTAAATTTTGTAAACCTTTGCTTCTTGGTCCGGATTTGAATTATAAGACTTTGGAGAAAGTTCATATCATAATGAACCGGTTGAAACGGCCTATTGTCGGAAAAAGTCTTATTCCAATCATAGGAGAAGGGATTTAGAGTTTGAATAAGGTGATAAGCTGTATTTTAAAATTTTTCCTATGAAAGTGGTGGTTAGATCTGGCAAGAAAGATAAATTCAGTCCTCGGTACGTAGGTCCTTTTGAAATCTTTAAAAGGGTTTGAAAGGTTACTTATGAGTTAAGGTTGACTAGTGAATTGGCTTCGGTTCATCCAGTTTTCCTTGTTTTCATGCTTAAGAAGTGTATCGGGGATCTGGAGTCTATTCTTCCTATTGATGGTCTTTATATGAAGGATAACCTCTCTTATCAGGAAGTTCATTCTCAAATACTTGATAGGCAAGTAAAGAAGTTAAGGAATAGTGAGCTGGCTTCCATAAAGGTGTTATGGAAGAATCACCTAGTTTAGGGTGAAACATAGGAGGCCGAGGCTGACATGAAGTCCCGTTACCCTCATCTATTTGATAACTAAGTTTATTTGTTCTTAATAATAATGAAAATATTGATTAAAAATTGAGATTTCTTTGTTATTAGTGAAGTTTTGCAACATGTGCATTTTTGTATGTTTTTAGAATGATACTAGTGAAATGTGCATTTGGACTTGAAAATTTTCAATTCTTCTTTTTTTAGGCTTGTTGTGCATTTTGATATGATGAGTGTTTATGAATTGATATGTAGCGTTGTTTGTAAGTTGAACTTTGGCATAATTGACTCATAAATGCTATGTTGAGCTCTTGTTGTTGTGAGTAGGATATTCCTCATAATGTAATTTTGATCTTTATGTGTAGTAATAATTTTTTTTTATTGCTTGGGTAAGTGATGTTATTGATGTTGTAACTCATGTAGTTATATATTGTTGTTTGTTGAAGTGTTTGTCTTGAGTCTATTCCTTCCTTTAAAAGATTTGTAGTGTCATTCAGGGACGAATGTTCCTGGGGGGGGGGGAATAAAATATACTTCGAAAATTAAAGACGTGTTCTAGAGCTTAACATAAGTTTCAAAAGGCTTAGATATTGTTTTAAAGTCCATTTTAAAGAATATAAGTCATTTAGGAAGTCTAGAAACCAAAACGTCCAAGAATGTCCATGACGTCCGGAAATTAGTTCATTGAGATGCTAGTGTGTCTTAGCCCATTTAACTAGCTTCTAGAAGTCGGAAATTGATAAAAATTTGTGGAGGGTGTATAACATGTTGATTTATAATGTAAAATTCCAGGTACGACTCCCCAAGGATAATCCAACGGCCCTTGAGGAGGACGCTTGCATTTCGGGGTCGAAGATTACCTGAGCAGTGTGCACCCATGAAGGGAAACGATGGAGAGTGCGTGGATCGACGGGTCGTCGATGCAATCCAACGATCAACACTTTGAAAAATCGTTGAAGCTCGTCTTTTGCACATTATCTAAATCAAACAACGGATTATCAGCACAGAAGGGGGGGCTTGCCGTTGATTGACCCACAATAAGTTGATCGTGGTGTCGTCTGTGAAGGCTTGATTTTCTGCACATTATAAGTCAGCTCCAATTACTTAATTAAGGGGATAGGTCATGAGTTAGGGGTTAAGGGAAGACTAATTAAGTTAATTAACACCCCATATAAAGACCCCAGCCCCACTAAAAAAATCTAATCACTCATAACTCATAAAACAAAACTCCCTTTCTTCTTTCTTTTTTCTCTCTCTAGTGAAGAACACCATTGAAGACCATGATAGGGGAGGTTTTAAGTGCTTAATAGAGTAAAATTTCAACATAAAACTTCATCAATTTGTACGTTAGGAGATCTCTTTCACCTTTTAGAACTCTTTCCTCAAAGGGTTCCATCAAATTGATTTCAAAAGTTTGGTTTTCAAGAGGGTTTCATCCAATCTGACAAACTATGTTCTGAATTGATTTTTTTTTGATTTTTTTGTGTATTATAAATATATTAACATTATATTTAACTCAAATATGATATATCTTGATGGATTGGTTTATTTGTAGAAAATGACCCTTTCCCCTTAACCCTAGGTTGTGATCATGATATTAATTATGATATATCTGTTCAATTGATTTGGTTATTTGTTGAATTACTACTAGATGATGTTTTTAAACTAATAATGAATGAATTATAGTGATTTATAATCCTTTCATACTAGTATTTGAGAAGTGATCTAGGTTATGAGGTATGTTGTGAATTGACGTAAGTGGATTGTCTTAAGCTATGAAGCTAGTCTTAGTCGTCAAAGAGGACGACGACGCCGGTTACGTGTAGGGGGTATTTCCTGATGTGACAAACTGTATATCATAGCATGAGGTAAATATCTTTGAGTTGATGTCTATCTCGACCACGTCTATATATGTATGTATTCATAATTGCGATGTGCGCCATACTTATTAATAAGAATCAGTGAGATGCTTGGAAATTCTCACTTTCATGGAAGTTCAATATCGTGCCTAAAATATAATCTCTCATAACTCACAGAAGAAACTCTCTTTCTTCTCTCTTTTTTCTCACTCTAGTGAAGAACACCATCGAAGACCATTATAGTGGAGGGTTTAAGAGCTGAAAAGAGTCAACTTTCACCTTAAAACATTATCAATTAGTAACGTATGAGATCTCTTTCACCTTTGACACCTCTTTCCTCAAAGGGTTCCTTCAAATTGATTTCAAAACTTGGGTTTTCAAGTGGGTTTCATCCAATATCACAAATTATGTTCTGAATTTATTTTTTATGATTTATTTTGTTCATTATAAATAGATTAACATTCTATTTAACTCAATTATGATATATCTCGATGGATTGGTTTATTTGTAGAAAATGACCCTTTGTCCTTAACCCTAGGTTGTGATCATGATATGAATTATTATATATCTGTTCAATTGATTTTGTTATTGGTTTAATTACTACTAGATGATGTTTTTAAACTAATAATGAATGAATTGGATTGATTTTTATATTCCTTTAATACTAGTTCTTGAGAAGTGATCTAGGTTATGAGGTATGTTGTGAATTGACCTAAGTGGATTGTCTTAAGCTATGAACTAATATTGAATTGTGATGTACTGATTCTTTTAGCGTTATAATCATGTATATTATGATGATGTTATACCATAATTGGGTTGAATTAATAGTTTATGCCAATACCTTGATGATGAATTATTAAGGAGACTTGGTAAGTCTTGTAATCCCTATCCTTTACTTCAAAATATGGTTAATTGTGATTATGTCATGATATCGTATTGGAATACTCCTTGTGTTAGTATTGACAGGGTGGTACGATGTTGAATTGAAATGTCTTAGCTATGGTTTGTGAGGTTTTGACTAAGATATGAATGTTATAAGGATGGTTGAATAATTTACCAATGTGCCTTATCATGATCTTAAAATTTTAATTTGCTAACCTCACTTATATGAATTGTAATGAAAGAATTATACACACGTAATTCTTATTGATCTATGATGATGATGATGATGATTATAAATGGGTTAGACCCTTTGACCTAAAATAAGCTAAGATTATTAATAAAGACATAGTTCATTGAAAAGGGATTCTAGCTAAGCACCGAGTTGAACTAGAGTGAGGAATGTACCTTCCCACAAAGAGAAGGTAGGATAACTAATGTAGTCTTGATATTGGAGAGACTACAATGCATGTAGCACAAACAGGGTCCCAATTATATCTCTTAGTTCTTTAACTATGTTGCCCCCATAGGAATACTAGCTAGTGGATCTACGTATTTGCTATGTTCGTGTTTGGTACTGCCTTGGCAAGTTGTCTGCCTTCTTTTGCTGTAGGGTTTCATGAAACCGGATTCCACATTAGCTCATGTGGTATATGTCGGTTAGGGCAAGATGTTCCAAAAAAGTATAATGAATTAAACGAATAAACTCTAACTAGGAAAACCTAAGAGGTTTATCTTAGTCTACATAGGGATTTGACAATCTACTTAAACATTGCACTAGTTAGCCTTGAAGAGAGTCTTAGGAGGATGTTCTTATTTATGAATATATTTATAATAGTACATGATATGTATACGGTGAACTTGCACATAGTGGATATTACATGTTGATTGGTGTCACTTATGAATATATCTTAGGCTATAATGTTAAAGTATGATAATAATTACTCTTAAATGTTATGCTATGTAAAGTAAGAGATTGGTCATGGTCCTTGTTGGATTACTTGATTGAGTATGGTTATGGGACTTTGCTTCGTCATTGCACTTGTTGACTTGATAGGGTTTCTTGGGTAATTGTCTTGCTTCGATTATGTTATAATGAACTCTTATTCATGCTTGTGGTTATTTATGAATTAATGATAGAGTTACTTGACTATGTATTAAATTACATCATATGCATGTTGACCTAACTATTTTTTATGTTGTTGGTATTGTGGTGTACATGCCTATGACTCAATAAATATGCCTTATTGATTGGGTATAGTCTTGTTGAAGGTGGATAAAGGTTTTCAACGTAAATTTCATATTTAATCAAATGTTCCTGTTAACATGTTTTCATGAAATGTTTACATATGGTCTCATATTTAGTCTCATATTTAGTAAAGTGGTGTACTAAACCCATTACTTCCTTTTCCCAAAAATTTTAGGTTCCAGTTGTTAAGGGCTTTTGCAGACAATATTGAAAATGACTTGGATTTTTTAATAATCCAAGTAGGGTAGGTCCTCACTTTGCAAGGTTGATGCCATTATCAAGCCATGATGTTGTTTTTAGTATTAGGACTGTTATGCTTCTTTCGTTTTCATTTGGATACTAAACATTGTATGACCTGTGTCTAATCTTAATTTATTAATGAATAGGCTAGGCCAAATTTGATATACTCTTATTATATGGTTATGATATGAGATGACTATTTTGAGATTAAGCTATGTTCTATATATTTATGTGCAATAAAAGTAGAAGTCTAAATAATTTACTTATACAAAGGGTCTATGTATAATCCATGTATATATACACTATGTCTATGTAGAGGTCTATGTAACCTCCGAGTAGAGGTAATGAAAAGTTTTAAATTTTCGACTAAATTTGACCTATGAATGTAATGATGTAAGCTAAGAGGCTAGTCTTAGTACTCAAAGAGGACGACGATACAGGTTACGTCTAAGGGATATTCCCGAATGTGTACTAGTCAAGGGAGATTCAATGGACGCAAAACTATCCATAAACTTTTTATAATAACCCGCTATTCTCAATAAACTCCTAATGTTGGTTGGATTCAATGGTCTAGGCCAATTTTTAGCCTCTCTGTTTTCCTTGTATAAAACTCAACCCCCTCGCTAGAGCTGATATGACAAAGAAATACAATCAACCTCAACCAAAACTCACATTTTTTATGCTTTGTAAATGATTGGTTCTCATTAAGCAGTTGTATCACCACCCTCAAATGATCCATATGTTCACCCTTATTTTTCTAATATACAAAGATGTTGTCAATGAAGACAATGACAAATAAAAATCTAGGTAACTTCAAAACGTCCTATTCATGAGATTCATAAAAACCACCGGGGCATTAGTGACACCAAAGGACATTACTAAGAACTCATAGTGACCTTATCTAGTTCGAAATGCTGTTTTTGATACGTCTTCACCTCTCACCCTATGTTGGTGATACCTTGATCAAAACTCAATCTTATAAAAGTAGCTGCCCATTGGAGATGATCAAACAAGTGGTCAATCCGAGGGAGAGGATAGTTGTTCTGAATAGTGACTTTATTGGGTTGGCGATAATTAATCGACATTCTAAGGGACACATCCGTCTTCTTCAGAAATAAAACCTGAGCACCCCATGGATAAAACTAGGTTTAATGAATCCTTTGTATAATATATCTTTGAGTTGAGTCTTAAACTATTTGAACTTGGCCGGAGCTATCTAATAAGGAGAAATTAGAATGGGGTTTGTATCCAGCAGCAAGTCAATACCAAAATCTATTTCCCGTTTAGGAGGGATCCCATAAAGATCATTAGAAAAGACATCTGCAAATTCACTTACTAGAGGGACTGAATCAATGGGAGGATTTTGGAAGTCTAAATTTTTGACTCTTACAATGTGATATTGACACTCTTTAGGGATCATCTTACAATCTTTCGAACAAAAAATGACACAACCTCTAGTAATACAATTTCCCCCATCCACTCTAAAACTAGCTCGTTTGGAAAGTTAAACTTCACCACCCTTCTTCTACAATATATGGAAGCAAAGCAAGCATGAAACCAATCCATCTCCAAAAGTAACATCAAAATCGACAATATCGAGTTGTACTAATTCATAATGAGTCACTCTATTGGGCAATATTATAGGACAATATCTATACACCCTCTTTTTAACCACTAATTCACCTACCGAGTTAGCTACGATGAAAGATTAATTTAGAATATCGGGAAAAATATCAAACTTTATAGTTATCAAGTTAGTAACAAAAGATAATGTAGATCCCGGATCATGTAAAGAATAAATATCAATAGAAGAGACTTGTAACATACCCATCACCACATCGGTAGAACTCTCTTGTTTATCCATTGAGTGAAGTGTATAAAGTGATTTTTCTTCAGAGGATACACATTAGAATCACGACTTTGAGCTTTCCCACTACCCTTATCTTTCCCCTTAAAATTTGGGCAATCCCTAACCTTGTGGCCATTCTTGCCACACCTAAAACAATTGTTCGTCCCAATAAGGAAATCAGCATAATGCTTCCTGCCACATTTCCCCCAAGTTAGCTTCTTTCTTGGTGAGATTGCACCTCTGTCCTTTTGATATTTAGGGTTAGAGAACCAATGATGATGAGACTTTGGAAATTTTGTAGGAAATTGATTGGATGACATCTTCTTAAACCTAGGCTTGTCTTGGATATCAAGACTACTCTAACAAGAATCACCATCAAAATACCTTGGCTTTTTGGCATATCTACTCTTTTTTAGCCATTTTCTCTTCCACTTTATTAGAATGAACTACGAGATGAGAAATGTTCATATTGTCATGTAGCATAGAAAAATGAAATTTTTCTTTCAATTCTTGTGAAACCCCCATTGTAAGACCCCCGAAAATGACTTAAGTGAACTAGAGACTAACATGTTTGTTATGATGTTATAAGGTCCTAAATAGGTCTTTTATGTTTTAATGAGATAGTGTCTAAGAGTTTAGGTGCATTGAAAGTCAAACATCAACGGACGACTAAGACGTTCGACGACTAAGTCACCTGTGTGCCTCATATGTGGTTCTATGTGTTAATGTTTCATTAATTAGGTTATAAGGTCTTTAAATTAGTTATTATTACGTATATTGTCAGTGTGTCCAGTTCCGTGAAATACTGAGGTTAAACGTTCAAGAACGTCCGAAAGCATTGCCTTGAAATAACCTTGTGTGTCGAAGAATGTTTTGTTGAGTTTTACGTGTTTGTTTTGGATGAAATTCATGTTACCGATTCTAAACTTGTATACGATCACGTTTAGGTTGGAAATGTCCGAGCAAACATCCTCAAGGACCATCTAAGGGTCCTTCAGTAAGGACCCAAAATGTGGAGCAAAGAGTGTCCAAAGCAGCCCCAAACGACAGAGGCAACTGATGGATCGTGGGACAATCCACGCCCCGTCGATGGGTTCCATTGGTTGAGAGTTGTTCTATGTATATAATATACCCATGGTAAGTCTTTGAAGTCAACAATGTAAGGACAGGACGGTCCATTTTTGGAAAAATGGTCCATCGACTGTCCAACCGTCGATGGATTCTGTTTCTGCGAAGGCCACTAATATGTTAGGGGTGAAAGTTTAATTTGACATAACTTTCAAATAAGAGTATTGGAGGTTACTTAACGGTTTTAGGGTATTTTAATTGTGCATGTATGTCTTTAACACTTTGAATATTTCATTCTTCCAAATAAAAACCCCAAAATCTCATAGAAAATCCTTAAGACTCCATTCACAGCCAATGTCAAGGAAGAGCTTTGTGTGATGAATTGAGTGGACACATTCATCAAATTGAAGAATTAGCTTCATTATGGTATGTATTTTGACCCTTGAAAGTCAATTCGTCAAGGAGCCCAACTCTCAAGATGTTATATAATGTTTTCAAAGTTGAAATTTCTAATTTCATTGTTCAACCATAGGTTCTTGCGTCAATTGTTTTTAAGTATTTATTATCGATTTAATTTATATTGTATTGATGATTTTAACCTAAATTACCTATGAACCCATGAATTTTATGAACCCTAGGTTTTTACTAAGTTATGGTTTACTTGATATTGAAGTAAAATTGGTGAATTATGGTGTTGATTTCTATGGGATATCTAATGATGTAATTATTGTATTCAACTGATATCTAGGTTGTATTAGATTGATGAGTTTACATTGAACTGACCTATTTCATTTATTATTATAATTTTTATGTTGAATTGATGTTCATGGCCATTGGTAAGGGCTTTATGGTATTGAATTGGTGATTTAGCATCAAATTGAGGTATTGAGAATGGATTCGTGGTACGCTGACTTATTTCTTATATGTTGAGGTTATTTATACTTCAATTATATCGTTATTGGTATGGTCCACTTATGATGACGATGTTATGTATTTTACTTGCAATTGATGTGGCCTTCTCGGCGTTATTTTAAGTAATGTAATGATCATGGACTTGTCGGAAACTATTTGAAGTAATGTGTCTATTTATATAGTTTATTATGTAAAGTATGACAATATCTATCTACATATGAAGTCATACATGTGTTTTTCTATTGATGTCATCTTAGGTGATCATGTTAGTCTATGACTTTGACTTCCTGTATATAGTCTTAGGGTTGACTATTAGTTATTCCTACTTGACTATATGAGTCTATGATGATTATATTTAAATATGATAATTACTACTTCTATGTGTTTCTAGAATAACATGTATTGTAGGTTAAAGTGAAGTAAGTGGCGTCTTGTCTTTGTTGGTTTGTGTCCCTTACTTGATATATATATGATTATGAATATTTGATGTCTTGAATTAGTATTTTTAAGATGTTAGTCTTGTATGTACGAATGACATGAGACCTTAAATGATGTTAAAAGAGTCTTTATGTGAAAACCTTGAACCTAGTGTTAAGGTAATGAATGTTGAAGTGGTAAGTCGTAATGGTATCCTTAAAATTAATGGAATGATAGACTTAAGGTTAATTGGATGGAAAAACATCATATTAATCCTGAACAAAGTCATTATCATATTTTTGTCGCCATTGTGAGGTAGCCCTAGTGAACCATTCCTTTGTAGGGTAAATGTGATTGGGTAATGAACTTCTTATGGAACCCTTTTATGTGAACCTTATGTGTACATTACTCTCTGAGAAAGAAAGCTAGCACCGAGTCAGTATGGTAAGGGAAATAGTTCTAGTTAAAGAGTGATACTCGATTACAAATCATCCCTTCATATTCCTTAACCATGTGCCTACATGGGATGTTTCTTGGTTCTATCATTGGCAAGTAGAACAACCTCATCGAAATAGGATAGAACTCCGGATTCTATGTCTTAATATAATGGTCTATGTCGGTTATTGTATATTCTCATCATGTACGACACCTACTAGCATTAGAGGAGTTCTATGAAGTTAACGTCGTGGTAGGGACGCTATCTAGACATTACACAATAGGCTTTGAAAGTGTTAGCTAGAGTCACTAGGTCTTGTCCAAATCCATTATTTGAATGTCCTTTATGTGATGTATGAGTCACTTAGTGAACTAATAAAACAATGACATGTTATGAAGTATGTAAATAAATGTGTACCTAATCTAAAGTAACATAAGGATTCCTTAGCTAAAGGGAATAAGGGATGTTCTCTTCATGTTTTATCCTTGGAAGTCTTGAGAATAACTCTAGTTAGGGAAGTTGGTTGATAATGTGGACAGATCTAAGACTTAGGTCGTCTTAAAGATTACTTAGTAATCTTTAAGAGGTCAACCATGGATTTTATATTGTTTATTTACTTAAGTAGGCCTTTTGATAGCCTTTTGAAGGAGAATGTCATATTGTCTATTTGTTTGATGTTTGATGTCTTATTATAAGTAGTCTTGAGTTTCATTTAGATATGCTTAGGGAGGTTGTATGAGAGGTCTCTCTGTGTTGCTTAGTGAGTTTTAGGATAGCTTTTACTGAGCAGATTACATGCTAAGAAGTGTTAAAATGGAAAGGAAAGCACTTAACTATAACAGTGAAGAACTTCACTATATATCTAAATGGGTTCGCTGTAAAGTGTCTCTTATATTACGATATTTCGTTTATATGTTATCTTGTGTGTTTCTAAGTTAATAAATGTTTTTCTTATGACTATAATGTGATTTTAAATTAAAAGATGCATATTTCGATGTAATGTCCGTTTTCATGATTTTTATGTATTATGTCATACTTAGTACATGTGGTTGTACTAATACATGCTTTTATCTATATCTATAGTTCTTTTTAGGTGAGGAGCTTTTGGGATGTGAAGACTTGGACCGTAGCATCATTCAAGAGAAGTTGAAGTATGTCCTCATTTGACACGAGGGAATATATGTCTTTTATATTTCTTATTAATGTGTCGTAACATACTAAATATTTCTATATTCATATTTTTTATGGGCCATGTCACATATATTCTTGTGTATTAGATGTTGAGATTGAGACTTAGTATTTCCTATGACTTTATATGATTGAGATTTTTAAAGATTATGTTATGTTTTGTGAAAACTTTTAATTCCGCACTTCATTTCACTATGATTATGCGATGAATGATAAGGGCTTGTACAAGACCTCTGAGAGGTGAACTAAGCTTATTGAAATCCGATATTGATCCTAACTTCTAGGGTGTGATTTAGGGATGTGACAAGCTTGGTATCATAGAATAGGTTGTGAAAGTGGTATTTGGAATCAAAAAATCTCATCAAGTCACGTCTAGTAGATTCTTTACCATGGGTGGGAGTCCCGACACATATATGGGCGAGAGGCTATAAGACTATAGATTTGTCCTTCTTTTCTACTCCTATGTTGTCCCGTAGAGTAAATGTTATGAGTACTCATTTCTTATGGTTTTCCTTGTGTTTCTAGGAAGATGAATACGAGGAGGACAACGGCTAGGAGAGTTGAAGAGAATGAGGTGCTAGAGGAGATTCCTCCTCAAGTTGAGGAAGTTTAGAAAGTCCATAATGGTTATCAAGGTGATCAAGTCACAATCGTGGGAGGAGGTTATGATCCTCCGGAGTTGAGTAATAGGGATATTAGAGAGGATTTGCTTACTTTAGCCTGAGCCGTGACTACTCAAGTTAATTTGAGTATAGTGCCTAGGGTAAATGTTGTGGAGACCACTATGACATCAAGGTTAAGAGAATTTGTGAGGATGAATCCTCCTATCTCTCTTGGCTCCAAGGTGGGAGAGGATCCCCTAGAGTTTCTTGATAATGTTTACAAGGTGTTGAGTGATATTCTCAAATATGGTACACTAAATGCAAGGACAATAGGCCGGAGAAGTCGGGTCCTATTGAGTGGGAAGAATTTAAAGAAGCTTTTCTTTGTAAGTGCTTTCCCTGTGAGAGGATGGAAGTTAAGGTGGAGGAGTTTATAAATTTAAGCAAGGCAATAGTGATGTTGAGGAAAACTCTTTGAAATTCTCAATACTATCTAGATATGCCCCTTCTCATGTGTCAAATCAGAGAGATGAAATAAGTCATTTTGTGACGGGTGTAGATTACTATGCGAGGGAGGAATGCCATACCACTATGCTACATGATTATATGACCCTATCTAGACTTCTGGTGTATGAACAATCAATTGAAGAGTCTAAACTTAGGAGGATGGCTAGATGTTTGAAAAGGGGTTGTTCTAATGACCAGGAACAACCTAGGTTCAAAAAGAGGGCTCAATCTTAATAAGAATCTAGGAGTACTAAGTTTAAAATTGAGAAAGGAGGTTGTTCCAAAAATGGCAAACCTACATGTGTGAATTATGGCAAGAAACATTATGGTTAGTGTATGTTGGGTACCGGCAGTTTCTATAGTTGTTGTAAGGAAGGACACAAGGGATTATATTATGATTGTTTCTAGAGGAAGAGAGGGTACGCAAGTTACTCTTAGTGCCAAAGGACGATGATCCAACAAAGAGGCGTTTCTATGCACTACGGACTAGAGGATAGAAGCCAAATGATGGTGATCATGATGAGGGTAAGTCCTTGAATTTATTTTTAGACATATGAGTTCCTTCTAAGTGGGGGAGTATGGTTAGTAGATGGGATATAATTTACTAGAAGCATGTTGCATGTGTATAGTGTTTAGAAGTGTTGTTCAAATTGAATTTCATTAACATCTTGCATTGTGTGTTTTGAGAAGCCATTATTGTGTTATATGATGTGTTTATATGATGTTACTTTGCATGCTAGAATGTTTATATCATGAATTGACTAAAAGATGATTTTTTGGAAAAATGACCTAAATCACTGTATTGTTTTTCCCTGCTCAGCGTAAAAAATTTCAAAATTTGATTAATTAATTATTTGATCTAAAATTGTTGTAATGTGGTTATAAATAATGTATATAAGTATTATATTGAATATAAAATGAGGTTTTACTATTTTAAATGAAGCATGTGAGTTTTGTAGCATAATGAGTTATACAATTGTCTTCTAGTTCTTATTGTGTTGTAAATCTCTTGAATCTTGGAATTTGATTTTTTTTCCTCTTGATTATGTGTTATATGGTATGGTGATGAGATTATAGTTAAATCTCTATTCTTGGAAGTTTTCCAAGAGTTGCAAGTGTCATTCGAGAATGAATGTTGTCCAAGTGGGAGAGATTGTAAGACCCTCAAAATGACTTAGGTGAACGAGAGCCTAAACATGTTGGTTTTTATGTAATAAGGTCCTAAATAGGTCTCTTATATCTGAATGGGGTAGTATCTAAGATTTTAGGTCCATTGGAAGTCAAAGGTCAAGGGACAACGAGTTATTATGATGTGTGAAGGAAGTTTGTCGAGTTTCATGATTTTTTGAGGTCAAACGTCCATGACGTCTGAAAGGTTTTCCTTGAAATAACCTTGTCTGTCTAAGCATGTTTTGTAGAGTGTTACATGTTTGTTTTGGATGAAATTCATGTGAGAGGTGATAAACTCTTATATTAGCATGATTGGGTTGGTAACGTGCACAAAAACATCCCCAAGGACCATCTAAGGATCCTTGAGGAAGGACCAAAAAAGTGAAGCAAAGATTGTCCAAGGCAGCCCAAAAAGACGGAGGCAATTGACGGCACGTGGTCCAATCGACGGCCCATTGATGGGTGCCCTTGGTGGAGACTTTGTATTTGGAGGGAAATTGCCCATGGTGAGTCTCTGAACTCAAGCACAGAAGGACAAGACTATCCATATGTGGACAAATCTTCCATCAACTGCCCAACTGTCAATGGAGTCTGAGTCTGCGCAGGCCACTGATGAGTGAAGGATTTCACCAACTTCGAAATAAGAGTATTGAAGGTTTGTTAAGAGTCTTTTGTGTATTTTAAGTGTGTGTATAATTATTTAACACTTAGAATATTTCATTTTTCCAAATCAAAACCAAAAAATCCATTAGAAATTCCTTTAGACTCCATTGAAGTCCAACGTCAACGAAGAGCTTCGTGTGATGAATTGATTGGTGATTATTAATTAAATTGAATAATTATATTCATTGAGGTATGTATTTTTATCCTTCAAACTCTCTTCATCAAGGATCCCAAAACTCCGGTTTTTTTCTAATGTTATCAAAGTTGAATTGTCCAATTTCATGATTCTACCACGGGTTCTTGCATCAACTATTTTTAAAGGATTATTATGGATTAAATTGATATTTTATTGATCATTTTAACCTAATTTACCTATTAACCCATGAATTGGATGAACCTTAGTTTTTGACTAAGTTATGGGTTACTTGATGTTGAACTAATGTTAGTGAATTATGGTGTAGATTTCTATGGGCTATCTAATGATGTAATTATTGTATTCAATATATATATAGGTTGTATTAGATTTATTAATTTACATTAAATTGACCTAGTTCATTGATTATTATAATTTTTATGTTGAATTGATGTTTATGGTCATTGGTAAGGGCCTTACGGTATTGAATCGATTGATTTAGCATCAAATTGAGGTGTTGAGGATAGAGTGGTGGTACACTTCCCTATTTTCTTATTTTGATGTTAGTTATGCTTCAATTATAATGTGATTGGTATTTTCCACTTATGGTGGCGGTGTTATGTGTTACTTTTAATTGATGTGGCCTTGTCGGCATTATTTTAAGTAATGTAATGATCTTGGCCTTGTCGGCAACTATTTGAAGAATGTGGCTATAAGAATAGTTTATTCTGTGAAGTGTGACAACATCTATCTACATGTGAAGTCATATATGTGTTTTTCTATTCATGTCATATTAGGTGATCATTTAGACTATCACTTTGACTTCTTGTGTATAGTCTTAGGATTGAGTCTTTGTCATTCCTACTTGACTATATGAGTCTATGATGGTTATATTGATGATGTTATGATAGTGTATAAGATTACTTAATATGATAATAATTACATCTATGTGCTTCTAGAAAGACATGTATTGTAGGTTAAGGTGAAGTATGTGGTGTATTGTCTTGGTTGACTTGTGTCCCTTACATGATGTATATATGAGTATGAATATGTGATGTCTTGGATTAAAATGTTAAAGCTCTTAATCTTTTATGTATGAATGACATGAAACTTTTAATGAAGTTAAGAGAGTCTTTTATGTGAAAACATTTACCCTAGTGGTAAGGTTATGAATGTTGAAGTAGTCAGTCATACTGGTATCCTTCAAAGAATGGAATTAAGGTTAATTAGATAGAACGACACCATATTTCTCCTTAGAAAAGTCATCATGAGATTCTTGTCTCCATTTTAAGGTAGCCCTAGTGGACCTTTCCTTGGTAGGGTAAATGTCATTGGGTTATGAACTTGTTATGGAACCCTTTTATGTGAACCTTATGTGTAAATAACTATATGACAAAGGAGGATAGCTCCGAGTATGTATAGTAAGGAAGTAGTTCTAGTTAAAGAGTGAGACTAGATTAAAAATCATGCCCTTCATATTCCTTATCCATGTGCCTACATGGGATGTGTCTAAGTTCTACCATCTGCAACTTGAACGACCTCATAAGAGTAGGATAAAACTACGGATTCCATGTCTTTCTATCATCGTCTATGTCGGTTATTGCCTATTCTCATCATGTGGGATAATTACTAGCATTAGAGGAGTTCTTTGAAGTTTAAGTGGTGGTAAGGGATTCTATCTATACATTGCACAATAGGCTTTGAAGGTGCTAGGTAGAGTCCCTACGTCTTGTCAAATACCATTGCTTGAATGTCCTTAATGTGATGTATAAGTCTCTTAATTAACTAATGAACGAATGACTTATGTTATGAAGTATGTAAATAATTCAGTACCTAATCTAATGTGACTTAAGGATTCCTTAGCTAAAGTGTGAAGAGGGCATAAGGGATGATCTCTTCATGTCTTATCTTTGGAAATCTTGAGAATGACTCTAGTTAGGGAAGTTTAATGATTATGTGGACATGATCTAAGTCGTAGGTTAATTTAAGGCTTACATAGGTAATGTTTAAGAGGTCAATCATGGATGTTATCTTCTTTCTTTACCTAAGTATGTCTTTTGATAGACTTTAGAACGAGAATGTCCTATTATCTATGTATTGATGTTTGATGTCTTGTGAGTGTGTATGTGCCTTATTATAAGTAGTATTGATGGTCATTTAGGTATGATTAGGGAGGTTGTATTGGTGGTCTCTCTTTGTGTTTCTTAAGTGAGTCTTAGGATAGATTTTACTGAGGAGACTACATGCTAGGAAGTGTTAAAATGGTAATGAAAGCACTTCACTGTAATAGTGAAGGACTTCACTGTAAGGTAAAATGGGTTCACTGTAAAGTTTACAATATTTGCTTTAAATGTTATCTTATGTGTTTCTAAGTTGACAAATATTGTTCTTATGATTATAATGTATTATTTTAAATTAAAAGATGCATAGTTCAACTAAATGTCCGTTTTGATGATTTTTGTTCAGTATGCCAAACTTAGTACATGTGGTTGTACTAATTCATGCTTTTATATATATCTATAGTTCTTTTTAGGTGAGGATGTTTTGGTAAGTGAAGACTTGGACCATAGAATCGTTCAACAGAAGTTGAAGTATGTCCTTATTTGACTCGAGGGCGTATATGTATTTTATGTTTCTTATTAAAGTATTGTAATATACTAAGTATTTCAATATTCGTATTTTGCATGAGCCGTGTCCAAGTATTCTTGTGTCTTTAGATGATGAGAATGAGACTTAGTATTTCCTACAATATTATATGAGAGATATTCTTAAAGACAATGTTATCTTTTGTGAAAAGCTTTAATTCCGCACTTCTTTTCACTATATTTATGTGATGTATAATATGTAAGGGCTTTTAGAAGACCTCCAAGAGGTCAAGTACGCCGGTTGCAATCTGAGATTTACCCTAATTTTTAGGGTGTGATTTCGGGATGTGACACCGGTCACAAAGCGGCTCATCTCATCCCTAGGATCAAAATCCTAAGAAGGAGCATACTTTGAAAATTTAGTGAATTTCAAAGAGTATTCAAGTAGACATACCACCTTGTCGAAGGTTGATGAATTCCTCTACTTTGTATTCTCTCTTCTCCCTAGGAAAAAACCTATCAAGAAAAGCCTTCTTGAAAATCTCCCTTGTCACCGATGCACCTCATAAAGGCCTATTGTCTCTCCATTGTCCGTACCAAGTTTGGGCCACATCTTTGTGTTGAAAAGTGGCTAACTCGACTTTCTCAGTAATAGTCAATTCCTTTGCATAGAGGATATTGTAGGTTTCATCAATGAACTCTTGGGGGACTACCATAACTTTGGACCCATAGAAAGTAGGGGAATTCATCATTGTGAAAACCCTCAAATGGGAGGACATGGTAGCATCATGTTGGTTTGTTCGGGGTACACCCTCCAAATTAGCTTGGACCTTCATGGCTTGAGATTGAGTAATGAAGGCTTGTAATTGAGTAGTAATGGCTTGGTCCATTTGGATAAAGGCAGCCCATATGTCACCATCCGTAAAAGGATGAGGATTGACTGGAGCTTGGTCATCATTAGCAACTTCTTCAAGATGAGGAAATTGATTGCCTTGGGGAGGAACTCCCGCATTTGCAATCTCTTAATCAAGTTTTTGAGCGGCTGTTCTATGATTATTTTTTACCTATAATCACAATAAAAGGATTATATACTAAGGAAAGGTATAGTCAAGAATCTACAGTCAAGATATTGAAATTCCACGAAAAGGAGAGTTTCTTAAGCATCTTATAGTTGCCTATTCATAATTGTGGCGCGCCTCACAATTATGAATAAGAATGTACATAGATGTGGTTAATTAAGACATCAAATTTAAAGATATTCAACCTCATGCTCTGATACCAAGTTTTTAACATCCGGGGAGCACAACGTAGACGTAACCGGCGTCGTCATCCTCTTTTAGAAGTAAGACTATCCTTTTAATTTACATCATTACATTCATATGTCAAAATGCACAAAATATAAAAACTTTTATATATTTATATTCTGCTTTATATATACCTATCGCATTAACATAATATATAGATATATATATATATATATATATATATATATATATATAGAGAGAGAGAGAGAGAGAGAGAAATGATGCATATGGGTATCATATTGAATATCTAATGAGTTTTTGCTATTTGGAATGAAGCATGTGAGTTTTCTACCATAATGAGTTATATAATAGTTTTCTAGTTTGTTGTTGTATTGTGAATCTCTCTACTATATGAAAATGATTTTCTCTTGGATGTTTATTTTTATAAGATGTAATAAGGTAATGTTCATGAGTTTATAATTGAGTCTCTATTCTTGGAAGTGTTTGGAGAATAGGAAGTGTTATTCGGGGACGAATATTGTCCAAGTGGGGGAGATTGTAAGACCCCAAAAATGACATAGGTAAAGATAGATCCTACCATGGATGTCATGATGGTAGAAAGTCCTAAAATTGTTTATAATATGGTTATGAGTCAGTGTCTAACAGTTTAGGTGCTTTGGAAGTCAAACGTCAAGGAACGATCAAGACGTTAAACGACTAAGTCACCTATATAACTCATATGTGGTTTTATGTGTTTATGTATGATTAATGATGTTATAAGGTTATTAATTGAATTATTATAGTGTATATAGGCAGTGTGTCATGTTTTGTGAAGATTGGAGGTCAAACTTTCAAGAACATCCATTACGTTTGAAATGTTTGCCTTGAAATGACCTTGCGTGTCTATATATGTTTAATCAAGTTTTACGCGTTCAATTTGGATGAAATTCATGCGGTATGTCCTAAACTCGTATATGAACATATTTGGGGTGGAAACTTCTAGATACGACTTCACTTAGGACCCACAAGGTGCCCTAAAGGAGAACCCCAACATTGGAGCTCAAATATGCCAAGGAGTGGCAATCGACAACCCAAACGACGGCTAGTTTACCAGGAAACGGACCGTCAATGAGTTACGTCGATGGAGACACTTTTCCTTCAGGTTGGGGAGTTGCGGGTGCAACTCACGAGACCACAACGATGGGGCGTGGGTAAGACCACGGTCCATTCGTATGGGCATCGATGGGGCAGCCTGTTTTCCTGCCAACTTTCTGTTAAGTTGAGGGATGAATTTGTAAATTCACCCCAAGCCCATATAGTTTTTGGACGGTTGTTTTAATTTTTTTTGGGTATTTAAAGAGTATATAAATCATTAAACTCTAATTATAACCCTAACATCTAAATCAAAACATATTCCCTACAAAAGTTCCTCCAAAAATCTCCATATGAGTTCAAAGTGATGATGGAGCTTCAAGATGGTTCTTCAATGGAGTTTCTTCTTCAATTATAATTGTATTCTTCTAATAAGGTATGGTATTTCTTCATCTAATGCTTGCTATCACCTTAGAGACAAGTTTAATGATGATTTTCAAAGATTTCAAATAGATGAAAAAGTCTAATTTCTACTCTAAATATTGGGTTCTTGCATAAATGGTTTCCAAACGTTGAGATATGATGTTATTGATGTCTATTTGATTTTTTCCAATGACATTATCCATGAAACCTTGAAAATAAAAAATCTCTCAATTTGACTTAAATATGGGTTAAGTAATCATGCTTTGATATTGATGAACTCATGTGTAGATTGTTATGGGTTTTTGATTAATGTATAGATTATGGTTTAATTGGTCTATAGGATCATTCAATATTATAAATGTAGTATTGAATGTTTTTACATCTATTGAATGTTTGACTTATTAAATTGATATTTACTTAAGGCATAAGATTTATAATGTAGTTTTCCATGTTCTATCTAATGATGCAATAATTATATTCAATTGATATCTAGGTTGTATTAGATTTATGAGTATGTAATGAATTTACCTAGTTAAATTGATCATTCATATAATTGTATCGAATTGTTGATTAAGGCTATGGGTAAGGGCTTTGTGATATTGAATTGGATGATTTAGCCTTGAAATCGAAGTGGGAAGATGGAGTGGGGGTATGCTGCCCTAGTTCATTTTATTTTATGTTAATTACACTTCAATTATATTATGATTGGTATGGTCCACTTATGGTTGTGGTGATATGTGAATTTACGTGTCCTTCTCAGCGTTACTTCATGGAATATGATAATCATGGCCTTGTCAATACTACTTGGGTGCGGAATTCATCATTTTTGGGGGGTGCGAAATTCATCATAAGTTAAGATATATATATTGTAAAGTAAAATATATACCATTTTTGGGGGGTGTGGAATTCATCATAAGTTAAGATATATATATTGTAAAGTAAAATATATTTCATCAGAAATTTCATCTGATAATTATTTTAATCTAATTATTTCTTCAAGGTTGTTTATTATATATTCTATATATAATATATCTTGGGTTCTTTGATGCATATTTAAATTTTCTTGTATTAATTGTAAGTATGAATATAGCTATTTATTTGTGAAGTAATGTAAAAGTATGTGTTATTTCTATGTATGCTAGGAAATCATGAAGACTAGGACTATGTGCTTCTATGTGTAGTCCTAGGGTTGATGCACGGTTGTTCATACTTTACTACATGAGTATATAATGATTATGTTGATGATGATATGGTAGTTTATAGGATGACCTGAGGATGATAATGGTTATACCTATGTGCTTATATTTTGACTAGTAATATGTGTTAAGGTGAAGTATGTGTTGTCTTGTCTTGGTTGACCTTTGTCCCTAACATGATGCTTGTATGAATACGAATATGTGATGTATTGACATAGGATGAAAAAGTATTTTAGTCTTAAGTGTATGAATGGTATGTGAGACCTTGAATGATGTTAAGAGGGTCCTGTATGTGAAACCCTGAACCTAGTGTTAAGGTTATGTATGTTGAATTCAAAAGTCGTAATGGTGTCCTTTATGTAAAGGAATGATGTACTTAAGGTTGATTGGCTGGAACACGTCATATCATACCTAAGGAAAGTCATGATGAGCTTCTTGTCGCCAGGTATCCCTAGTGTACCTTTCTTGTTTAGGGTGAATGTGATTGGGTTATGAACTTGTTGTGGAACCCTCTTATTTCAACCTTTAATGTGTATTACTCCATAAGAACGAAAGGTAGAACTAAGTGTATATGGTAAGGGGAGTAGTTCTAGTTAAGTATGAGACTAGATTCCAAAGCATGGCCTTCATATTCCTTTACCATGTGCCTAAATGGGATGTGTCGTTGTTCTACCTTGGCAACTAGAACACCCTAATCGGAGTATGTTAGAACTCCGGATTCCATAAGTTTCTACCATTGTCTATGTCGGTTATTGCATATTCTCATCATATGGGATACTTACTAGAACTTGAGAAGTTCTATGATGTTTAGGTGGTGCTATTGGACGCTATCTAGACATTGCATAATAGGCTTTGAAGGTGTTATTGAGAGTCCCTAGGTCTTGTCCAATACCATTACTTGAATGCCCTTTATGTGTTCAATGTCTATGAATGAACTAGTGAATGTAATGGCTAAGGGTTATGAAAGTATTTTAATATCAACTAGTAGTTATCTAGTGTAATTAAAGGTTGTTTAGGTTAAGAAAGTATTATAAAGTGAAGTAGTACTTATCTAGAGTAATTAAGGGTTGTCTAGTTAAGATATGCAGGGGGCATAGGAATGGTCACTTCTTATCTTTCCTTGATATGTATTGAGAATGACTCTAGTTAGGGAAGTTTATGGACTATGTGGACATGATCTAAGCCTTAGGCAGTCTTAAGGATTACATAGGTAATCTTGAAGTGCTCACTATGGACATTATCTTCTTGATTTACTTAGAAAATCTTTTGATACACTTTGGAAGGAGAATGTCATATCATCTAATTGATAATGTATTCAGTAAAATAATTCTATCGTAGGTAGACTATAGGATCTCATAAGTGTGTGGGAAAGGATTGTATGGGTGGTCACTTCAGAACACACTCAAATGAACAATAGAATCACCTTTGATAGGAGGATCTCATATTCATATGTTAGATGTCTTATAAATGTATGTTGATCTTATTATTGGTTGTCTAAAGAATCATTTAGGTGTGCTTAGAGAGGGTGTATGGGTGGTCTCTCTTTGTATTACTTAAGAGAGTCTTAGGATAGCTTCTAGTGAGGGACTTATATTATAAAAGTTTTGCAAAGGGAAGTAAGGAACTTCACTGTACCAGTGAATTGATTTCACTGTATAATGAAGTTAATTCATTGTATTGTTTCCAAAAATGTGGCTTTTTATTAAAGTGATTTGTTATGTGTTTCTAAGTTGTTAAATGTTGTTCTAATTCTTATTGAATGATGTTTTAATCGAAATTCATGAAAAGCATGATAGCATGTAAATTTCCCTTTTTAATGGTTTTTGCATGGCTTCCATACTTAGTACATCTAATTTGCTAACCCCTTCTTTTCCGTTTTTGACTAAAGTGTAGGGAATTGGAAGTCTTGACGTGCTATGAAGGATCGATAGGTTTCAATGGGTTGAAGATGAAGTATTGGTGAGTTCTGATTGATTAAAGGACAATATACACATGTCCCTTATATCATAATCTTTATTTTGTTACTTGTATGGGCTTATCCCCAAGTATTGTATACTTTAAAGTTAAATTGGTTCAAGTAGATATTGTAAAGGTTTAATGTTTTAAATGAAGGTCTTCCGCGTGTGTACTGTTTATGAAAGAGTTCTTCGTATATTAAGAAAGTTTTAAATTCTCACTCGTTTTAGAATGATTATTATGCAAATAATGAGACGAGAGGCTTAAATAAGAATTCTTGAAGTCACATTTTCCATGTGACTACACAAGGATGCTCAACTTGTAGGGTGTACATGCGGGTCGTGAAGTTATCTCCTTGTATAGTAATACTCATTATATCAATCGAAATTTCATAGGTATTCCTTTAATTACAACCATCACATGTTAGATTCGCACATTACCATCATCATATCATAGTAAGGCACAAAGGTACTTCATAACCAACATTATATCATCACATTTTAATCATAACATCACAAACACATCATCAATACATTTCAACTACATCATCATACCACACTTACTCAACTCATTGCCAAGACATTCTTCAATTGAACTTCATCACCACCTACAAGCCATCATAATTGAATTAAAGGTTTAGGACAATAAAACCTACCAAATATCCTCCAAAAGCCATTATCATGGTATTACAATCAACAAATAATTCCATCCAATTATGTGTTTTATAACATCAATCAATAGTAATTAACACAATAACCATGTAAATTGCATCATTACAAGTCAATTCAACACTACTTCCTAACCTACTGTAAGGAATTGGGATCAATTAATGATCTATTCCTCATACTAGGTTAAATAACTAAGAACTAGCATAGTTGATTCATAAAACATCATAATGTAAGAATAATAATCAAAATAAACCATAGACAACACAATTTAGAAGATTAAATTCATATTCGGAAGAACCTTATGTGAGATCATCTTTTTAAAAACAAATTTTGTAATAAATCTTTGGGAAAAGGAATGCCAAAGGTGAAGAGTTCCCACACCTTGTTAATATTTGAAGATTTATGGAGAAAGTCACCTTTCTTTATTCCTACGAACACTTAGACTTTGGTCTTCTATGGAGTTTTCTATGGGAGAGAGAAAGTAGAGAGAAGGAACAACAATTAGGAATTGGGAATTTAGAAGTTTTAGGTTGAGTTTAGGAATAGGGTAAGTTAGGTAGTTGATTAACAAACCTAATTAACCACCCCAAAGCACTAATTAGACCCCTATCTAAGTAACTAATTAAATGAACCAATCAAAACTCACCAGCTAATTTCGTAACTGACCTACGAGACCCTGACCTACGGTCGATAGGTCAGTAAACCCCTATGTCCCCAACACTACTTTAAAAGTGGCTATGGTTGGTCGACGGAGGCATCGACGCCCTGTTAATTACCCCACACACTGTCTTCAGTCATTGGTGCAGTCTCTGTTGGGACAGCTTGTTTGAAAAAATTAAAGGGTCCTCCTCAAGGAGCCTTAGGGTGGTCCTTGGGTAGTTGTACCTGGACTTTTTGGTCCTAAACCTACTCTAATAAATATTTTCCACCTTTTTACCAAATTTAAACCCCAATAACTTTGTTAAATATGTGATTTGATGTGGCCTTCTCAGCGTTACTTCATGGAATATGATAATCATGGCCTTGTCAATACTACTTGGGTGCGGAATTCATCATTTTTGGGGGGTGCGGAATTCATCATAAGTTAAGATATATATATTGTAAAGTAAAATATATACCATTTTTGGGGGGTGTGGAATTCATCATAAGTTAAGATATATATATTGTAAAGTAAAATATATTTCATCATAAATTTCATCTGATAATTGTTTTAATCTAATTATTTCTTCAAGGTTGTTTATTATATATTCTATATATAATATATCTTAGGTTCTTTGATACATATTTGAATTTTCTTGTATTAATTGTAAGTATGAATATACCTATTTATTTGTGAAGTAATGTAAAAGTATGTGTTATTTCTATGTATGCTAGGAAATCATGAAGACTAGGACTATGTGCTTCTATGTGTAGTCTTAGGGTTGATGCATGGTTGTTCATACTTTACTACTTGAGTATATAATTATTATGTTGATAATGACATGGTAGTTTATAGGATGACCTGAGGATGATAATGGTTATACCTATGTGCTTATATTTTGACTAGTAATATGTGTTAAGGTGAAGTAGGTGTTGTCTTGTCTTGGTTGACGTTTGTCCCTAACATGATGCTTGTATGAATACGAATACGTGATGTATTGACATAGGATGAAAAAGTCTTTTAGTCTTAAGTGTATGAATGGTATGTGAGACCTTGAATGATGTTAACAGGGTCCTGTATGTGAAACCCTGAACCTAGTGTTAAGGTTATGTATGTTGAATTCAAAAGTCGTAATGGTGTCCTTTAAGTAAAGGAATGATGGACTTAAGGTTGATTGGATGGAACACGTCATATCATACCTAAGGAAAGTCATGATGAGCTTCTTGTCACCAGGTATCCGTAGTGTACCTTTCTTGGGTAGGGTGAATGTGATTGGGTTATGAACTTGCTGTGGAACCCTCTTATTTGAACCTTTAATGTGTATTACTCCATGAGAAAGAAAGGTAGAACTAAGTGTATATGGTAAGGGGAGTAGTTCTAGTTAAGTATGAGACTAGATTACAAAGCATGGCCTTCATATTCATTAACCATGTGCCTAAATGGGATGTGTCCTAGTTCTACTTTGGCAAGTAGAACACCCTAATCGGAATATGTTAGAAATCCGGATTCCATAAGTTTCTACCATTGTCTATGTTGGTTATTGCATATTCTCATCATATGGGATACTTACTAGAACTTGAGAAGTTCTATGATGTTTAGGTGGTGCTATTGGACGCTATCTAGACATTGCATAATAGGCTTTGAAGGTGTTATTGAGAGTCCCTAGGTCTTGTCCAATTCCATTACTTGAATGCCCTTTATGTGTTCAATGTCTATTAATGAACTAGTGAATGTAATGGCTAAGGGTTATGAAAGTATTTTAAAATCAACTAGTAGTTATCTAGTGTAATTAAAGGTTGTTTAGGTTAAGAAAGTATTATAAAGTGAAGTAGTACTTATCTAGAGTAATTAAGGGTTGTCTAGTTAAGATATGAAGGGGGCATAGGAATGGTAACTTCTTATCTTACCTAGATATGTATTAAGAATGACTCTAGTTAGGGAAGTTTGTTGACTATGTGGACATGATCTAAGCCTAAGGTAGTCGTAAGGATTACATAGGTAATCTTGAAGTGCTCACTATGGACATTATCTTCTTGATTTACTTAGAAAAATCTTTTGATACCCTTTGGAAGGAGAATGTAATATCATCTAATTGATAATGTATTAAGTGAGAATAATTCTATCATACGTAGACTATAGGATCTCATAAGTGTGTGGGAAAGGATTGTTGGGTTGTCACTTCATAACACACTCAAGTGAACCATAGAATCACCTTTGATAGGAGGATCTCATGTTCATATGTTTGATGTCTTATAAATTTATGTTGATCTTATTATTGGTTGTCTAAAGTAACTTTTAGGTGTGCTCACAGAGGGTGTATGGGTGGTCTCTCTTTGTATTACTTAAGAGAGTCTTAGGATATCTTCTAGTGAAGGACTTATATTCTAATCAATTTGCAAAGGGAAGTTAAGGAACTTCACTGTAGCAGTGAATTGATTTCATTGTATTGTTTCCAAAAATGTGGCTTTTTATAAAATTGATTTGTTATGTGTTTCTAAGTTGTGAAATGTTGTTCTTATTCTTATTGAATAATGTTTTAATCGAAATTCATGAAAAGCATTATAAAAAGTAAATTTCCCTTTTTAATGATTTTTACATGGATTCCATACTTGTACATCTAATGTGCTAACCCCTTCTTTTCCGTTTTTGACTAAAGTGTAGGGAATTGGAAGTCTTGACGTGCTATGAAGGATGGATAGGTTTCAATGGGTTGAAGTTGAAGTATTGGTGAGTTCTCATTGATTAAAGGACAACATCCACATGTCCCTTATATCATAATCTTTATTTTGTTACTTTTATGGACTTATCCCCAAGTATTGTATACTTTAAAGTTAAATTGGTTCATGTATATATTGTAAAGGTTTAATGTTTTAAATGAAGGTCTTCCGCTTGTGTACTGTTTATGAAAGAGTTCTTCGTATGTGAAGAAAGTTTTAAATTCTCACTCGTTTTAGTATGATTATTATGCAAATAATGAGACTAGAGGCTTAAATAAGAATTCTTGAAGTCACATTTTCCATGTGACTACACAAGGATGCTCAACTTCTAGGGTGTACATGCGGGTCGTGACAATATCTCCTTGTATAGTAATACTCATTATCTCAATCGAAATTTCATAGGTATTCCTTTTATTACAACCATCACATGTTAGATTCTCACATTACCATCATCATATCATAGTAAGGCACAAAGGTACTTCATAACCAACATTATATCATCACATCTTAATCATAACATCACAAACACATCATCAATACATTTCAACTACATCATCATACCACACCTACTCAACCCAATTCCAAGACATTCTTCATTTGAACTTCATCACCACCTACAAGCCATCATAATTGAATTAAAGATTTAGGACAATAAAGACCTACCAAATATCCTCCAAAAGCCATTATCATGGTATTACAATCAACAAATAATTCCATCCAATTATGTGTTTTATAACATCAATCAATAGTAATTAACACAATAACCATGTAAATTGCATCATTACAAGTCAATTCAACACTACTTCCTAACCTACTGTAAGGAATTAGGATCAATTAATGATCTATTCCTCATACTAGGTTAAATAACTAAGAACTAGCATGATTGATTCATAAAACATTATAATGTAAGAATAATAATCAAAATAAACCATAGACAACACAATTTAGAAGATTAAATTCATATTCGGAAGAACCTTATATGAGATCATCTTTTTAAAAACAATTTTTGTAATAACTCTTTGGGAAAAGGAATCCCAAAGGTGAAGAGTTCCCACAGCTTGTTAATATTTGAAGATATATGGAGAAAGTAACCTTTCTTTATTCCTACGAACACTTAGACTTTGGTCTTCTATGGAGTTTTCTATGGGAGAGAGAAAGTAGAGAAAAGGAACAACAATTTTGAATTGGGAATTTAGAAGTTTTAGGTTGATTTTAGGATTAGGGTAAGTTAGGTAGTTTATTAACAAACCTAATTAACCACCCCAAAGAACTAATTAGACCCCTAACTAAGTAACTAATTAAATGAACCAATCAAAAACACACCAGCGAATATCGTAACTGACCTACGAGACCCTGACCTACGTTCGATAGGTCAGTAAACCCCTATGTCCCCAACACTACTTTAAAAGTGGCTAAGGGTTGGTAGACGGAGGCATCAACGACCTGTTAATTACCCCACACACTGTCGCCTTCAATCATTGGTGCAGTCTCTCTTGGGACAGCTTGTTTGACAAAATTAAAGGGTCCTCCTCAAGGACCCTTAGGGTGGTCCTTGGGTAGTTGTACCTGGACTTTTTGGTCCTAAACCTACTCTCATACATACTTTCCACCTTTTTACCAAATTTAAACTCCTATAACTTTGTTAAATATGTGAATTGATGTGGCCTTCTCAGCGTTACTTCATGCAATATGATAATCATGCACTTGTCAATACTACTTGAAGTATTACGATGATTTTCTTAGTATATTTAAGTGAAGTATGAGTATACCTATATATTTGTGATGTAATGTAAAAGTATGTGTTATTTCTATGTATGCTAGGAAATCATGAAGACTAGGACTATGTGCTTCTATGTGTAGTCTTAGGCTTGATGCAGGGTTGTTCATACTTTACTACATGAGTCTATAATGATTATGCTTATGATGATATGGTAGTTAATAGGATGACCTGAGGATGATAACGGTTATAACTATGTGCTTATATTTTTAATAGTAATATGTGTTAAGGTGAAGTATGTGTTGTCTTGTCTTGGTTAGCTTTTGTCCCTAACTTGATACTTGTATGAATACGAATATGTGATGTATTCACATAGGATGATAAAGTCTTTTAGTCTTAAGTGTATGAATGGTATGTTAGACCTTGAATGATGTTAAGAGGGTCCTTTATGTGAAACCCTGAGGGTCCTTTATGTGAAACCCTGAACCGGTTAAGGTTATGTATGTTGAACTCAAAAGTCGTAATGGTATCCTTTAAGTAAAGGAATGATCGACTTACGGTTGATTAGCTGGATCACGTCATATCTAACCTTAGGAAAGTCATGATGAGCTTCTTGTCGCCAGGTATCCCTAGTGTACCTTTCTGGGGTAGGGTGAATGTGATAGGGTTACGAACTTTCTGTGGAACCCTCTTATTTGAACCTTTGATGTGTATTACTCCATGAGAACGAAAGGTAGCACTAAGTGTATATGGTAAGGGGAGAAGTTCTAGTTAAGTATGTGACTAGATTACAAAACATGGCCTTCATATTCCTTAACCATGTGCCTAAATGGGATGTGTCCTAGTCCTACCTTGGCAAGTAGAACACCCTAATCGGAGTAGGTTAGAACTCCGGATTCCAAGAATTTCTACCGTTGTCTATGTCGGTTATTGAAAATTCTCATCATATGGGATACTTACTAGAACATGAGAAGTTCTATGATGTTTGGGTGGTGCTACTGGACGCTGTCTAGACATTGCATAATAGGCTTTGAAGGTGTTATTGACAGTCCCTTGGTCTTGTCCAATACAATTACTTGAATGCCCTTTATGTGTTGAATGTCTACTAATGAACTAGTGAATGTAATGGGTAAGTTATGAAAGTATTTTAAAATCAACTAGTACTTATCTAGTGTAATTAAAGGTTGTTTAGGTTAAGAAAGTATGTTAAAGTGAAGTAGTGCTTATCTCGAATAACTAAGGGTTGTCTAGTTAAGATATGAAGGGGGCATAGGAATGGTCACTTCTTATCTTACCTAGATATTTATTAAGAATGACTCTAGTTAGGGAAGTTTGTTGACTATGTTGACATGATCTAAGCCTTAGGTAGTCTTAAGGATTACATAGGTAATCTTGAAGTGATCACTATGGACATTATCTTCTTGATATACTTAGAAAACTCTTTTGATACACTTTGGAAGGAGAATGTCATATCATCTATATGATAATGTATTAAGTGAGACTAATCCTATCGTAGGTAGACTATATGATCTCATATGTGTGTGGGAAAGGATTGTATGGGTGGTCAGTTCATAACACACTCAAGTGAACCATAGAATCACCTTTGATAGGAGGATCTCATGTTCATATGTTTGATGTCTTATAAATATATGTTGATCTTATTATTGGTTGTCTAAAGAATCATTTAGGTGTGCTTAGAGAGGGTGTATGGGTGGTCTCTCTTTGTATTACTTAAGAGAGTCTTAGGATAGCTTCTAGTGAGGGACTTATATTCTAAAAATTTTTCACAGGGAAGTGAAGGAACTTCACTGTAGCAGTGAATTGATTTCACTGTACAATGAAGTGAATTCATTGTAATGTTTCCAAAAATGTGGCTTTTTATTTAAATGATTTTTTATGTGATTCTAAGTTGTTAAATGTCTTTCTTATTCTTATTGAATGATGTTTTAATCGAAATTCATGAAAAGCATGTTATTTAGTAAATTTCCCTTTTTAATGGTTTTTGCGTGGCTTCCATACTTAGTACATCTAATGTGCTAACCCCTTCTTTTCCGTTTTTAACTAAAGTGTACGGAATTGGAAGTCTTGACGTGCTATGAGGAATGGATAGGTTTCAAAGGATTGAAGATGAAATATTGGTGAGTTCTAATTGATTAAAGGACAATATCCACATGTCCCTTATCTCATAATCTTTATTTTATGACTTGTATGGGCTTATCCCCAAGTATTGTATGCTCTAAAGTTAAATTGTTTCAAGTAGATATTGTAAAGGTTTAATGTTTTAAATGAAGGTCTTCCACTTGTGTACTATTTATGAAAGAGTTCTTCGTATGTTAAGATAGTTTTAAATTCTTACTCGTTTTAGTATGATTATTCTGCAAATAATGAGACGAGAGGCTTAGATAAGAATTCTTGAAGTCTCATTTGCCATGTGACGACACAAAGATGCTCAACTTCTAGGGTGTACATGCGGGTCGTGACAATATCTCCTTGTATAGTAATACTCCTTATCTCAATAGAAAATTTCATAGGTATACCTTTAATTACAACCATCACATGTTAGATTCGCACATAACAATCATCATATCATAGTAAGGCACAAAGGTACTTCATAACCAACATTATATCATTACATCTTAATCATAATATCACAAACACATCATCAATAAATCTCAACTACATCATCATACCACACCTACTCAAACCATTGACAAGCTATTCTTCAATTGAACTTCATCACCACCTACAAGCCATCATAATTGAAGTAAAGGTTTAGGACAATAAAGACCTACCAAATATCCTCCAAAAGCCATTATCATGGCCTTACAATCAAAAAAATTATTCCATCGAATTATATGTTTTTATAACATCAATCAATAGTAATTAACACAATAGCCATGTAAATTGCATCATTACAAGTCAATTCAACATTAATGGAATTGGGATAAATTAATGATCTATTCGTCATACTAGGTCAAATCTCTAAGAACTAACATAATTGATTCATAAAACATCATAATGTAAGAATAATAATCAAAATAAACCATAGACAACACAATTTAGAAGATTAAATTCATATTCGTAAGAAACTGCTGTGAAATCATCTTTTTAAAAAACAACTTTTGTAATAACTCTTTGGGAAAAGGAATTCCAAAGGTGAAGAGTTCCCACACCTTGTTAATATTTGAAGATTTATGTAGAAAATCACCTTTCTTTATTCCTACGAACACTTAGAATTTGGTCTTCTATAGAGTTTCCTTTGGGAGACAGAAAGCAGACAGAAGGAACAATAATTTGGGATTGGGAATTTGGAAGAGTTAGGTTGAGTTTAGGCTTAGGGTATGTTAGGTAGTTGATTAACTAACCTAATTGGCCACCCCAAATCACTAATTAGACCCCTAACTAAGTAACTAATTAAATGAACCAATTAAAAACTCACCAGCGAATTTTGTAACTGACCTACGAGACCCTGACCTATGGTCGACAGGTCAGTAAACCCCTATGCCCCCAACTGTCCTGCACCTCCATCGTTTGTGATAGACAGTTTTCATTAGGACACCAGTTGAAAAGTGGCTAAGGGTTGGTCGACGGAGGCATCAACTCCAAGTCAATTACCATACACACTGTCCCATTCAATCATTGGTGCAGTCTCTCTTGGGCCAACATGTTTGACAAAATGGAAGGGTCCTCCTCAAGGACCCTTAGGGTGGTCCTTGGGTAGTTGTACCCAGACGTTTTTGTCCTAAACCTACTCTTATACATATTTTCCACATTTTTACCAAATTTAAACTCCTATAACCTTGTAAAATAGTGACACGACCACACCCTAGTTCTAGGGCCAATATCGGATTGAGACACAGCTTACTTGACCTATCGGAGGTCTTCTACAAGCCCTTTCGTATCGTTCATTGCATATATACATATGAAAAGTAGCGCGGAATTAAAACATCCACAACATCCGATCGTTAAAAATATCTTTCATATAATACTTGCGACACGGCCCATAAAATAGAAATATTGTACTACTAAGTCTATGATAATACTTCAATAAAAGAAATCAAGGATGTCAATGTCCTCGAGTCAAATGAGGACATACTTAAAATTTCTTAAAATATCCTATAATCCAAGCTTACCTCCCAAAATCTCCTTTACCAATGAATCACTAACGAGATAGATAAAAGCATGGAATTACTATAAAAACATGTACTAAGTATGGCCTAATGCATAAAAATCATGAAAATGGACATTTAATGGAAAAATGCATCTTTTTGTTTAAATATGATAATATACGCCTAAGAAAAACATTTAACACATTAGAAACTCATATGATAACACATAGACATTTTTTCCCTTTTTTAGGAACATTATAGTGAACTTATGTTACTTTGCAGTGACTAAATTCCAATTACAATGAAGATAGTGAAGTTTCTTAACTTCACAGTAACCCATTTATAGCATTCAATTTCCTCACTAAATGATCCTTAAAACCACCCATAATGGGATATGCAAACTTACGTGTCTAAGGTTCACTTGAGTGAGTTGTGAAGAGACCGCCCATACAATCCCTTCACACACACTTAAGAAATCCTTTTGGAGTACCTAGAATAAGATAGTTCTCACTTAATACAACAACATACATTTAATTTATGTATGTTGTTGTATGATCCTTTTGAAAGGTTATCAAAAGACTCACTCTAGTAAATCAAGAAGAGAATGTCAATACTTGACCTCTTCAAGATTACCTATGTAATCCTTAAGACTACCTATGTTTTCATAATCTCTACATAATAAACCAACTTTCCTAACTAGGGTCATTCTTAAGACTTATCTAGGTATAAAGTGACCATTTCTTATGCCTCCTTCACTCCTTACCTAGACAACCCTTAACTATTCTAGAAAAGTACATATTCAATTAGTATGATTTTCTAACATAAGTTATTACATTCATTAGTTCATTTAAGAAAAATTCATCAAATAAGGACATTCAAGTAATGGTCTTGGAGAAGACCTAGGGACTCTCACTAACATTTTCAAAACCTATTGTGTAATGTCTAGATAGCGTCCCATACAACCACCAAAACTTCGTAGAAATTCTCTTATATAGTAGGTATTCCATATGATTAGAATAGGCAATAACCGACAAATAGCATGGTAGAAAAGCATTGAATCCACAGTTGTAACCTACTATGATAAAGGGTGTTCTACTTGCCAATGGTATAACATGGACACATTCCATATAGGCACATGGTTAGGGAATATGAAGGGTTTCTTTGCAGTCTAGCCTCGTTGTAAACTAGATCTACTTCCTTTACCATACTCACTCTGTGCTAGCCGTTATTTAATAAAGTAATTTACATTAAATATCACATGAAGCAGCTCCATATCTAGTTCATAAACCAATTACATTCACCCTACCAAAGAGGTCCCCTAGGGCTGCCTTACAATAGCAAATAGGATAGATAAATGAATTCCCTAACGATGATATAATGCCGTTCCAGCCAACCAACCTTAAGTCCATCATTCATACAAGAAGGATATATTACAAATTTAGACTTCAAGGATCATAACCTTACCACTAGGTTGAAGGTTTCACATAAAGGACCTTGTTAGAATCATTGAAGGTCTCATGTCATTAATTCATACAAAACTAAGAGGATTTAGCATCCTAAGTAAATACCTATGACATTTACATTGATACATACATAAAGTAAGGGACACAAGTCTACCTAAGAACTAAGAAGACACACAAATATTTCACTTTTTCACATATAGCATATCATTCTAGAAGCACATATGAATAACCAGTATCATCTATAAATCACCTTAATCACTACAATAACATCATAAACATAAACATAATAGACTCATATAGCCATGTAGGAAGAATCATGCATCAACTCTAAGGCTACACACATAAGGACATAGTCATAATATAACATGACAACCTAATAAACAATAGAGAAACACCTACTTTTACTTAATCACAATTAGATAGATTTTATCATACTTCACATAAATCAATTTCCAAAATCATCATATATATCAAGTAGTTGAAGATAAAGCCATGATAATCATAATAAATAAAAGTAACGCCGACGAAATCAAGTCATTTACAAGTAAAGAACATAGCACCGCCAAAATACGTGGACCATACTAATAACAACCTAATTAAAGTCCAATATTAAATAAAATAAAGAGAAATAGGTCAGCGTACCACTAATCCATTCTCACCACTTTAATCCATAGCTAAATCATCAGATTCAATACCTAAAAGCCCTTACCAATGACCATGATCATCAATTCAATACAAACATCATAATACTCAATGAAACTAGGACAATTAAATATATATTTATCAACCTAATACAACCTATACATAAATTTAATACAATTCTTACATCATTCAATATACCATAAAAAACTACACTAGAATTCATAAGCATTAAGACAATATCAATTAACCCATATAGTAGTCAAAAACCAAGGTTCATGAATTTCATGGATTGATAGGTTAATTTGTTAAATAATATAATTAAGATCAATATAATCAATATATAATGATTCAAAACCTTTATTTCAAGAACCCATGGATTGATCATACAATTATACAAGTTCATATTTACAAAATTTTAGAAAACTTTTTGAATTTTGGGATCCTTGATGAAGGGAGTTTTATAAGATCAAAAAACATACCTCAATGAAACTAAATCGCGAATACAATGAAGAATCACTAATCAAATATTCAATCCAAGATCTTCCTTCAAATTTTGCTTCAATGGAGTTGTAGAGAATTTCTTAATGATTTTGGGGTATTGATTTCGAAGAATGAATTCATCTATGTATTAACGACTTATAAACCCACTTAAAATACCTAAAGTACAACTAAGTAACCGCCCAAACTATTATTTAGACGTGGTGTGAATTTACCAATTCATCTCTTCACTTAATAGTGAAGAAGGCGAATTGTAGACCTCACCACAAACGGTCCGTCCTGGCTGGACGTCGTTTGGTTCAAAGACAGACCATTGGAGTCTAGATATCCCTAGTCTATTAATTGAAAAACAACCTCCATCGATGAGGCGTCGACCAGCCTTGTGGCCGTCGATTGCCTCCGTCGTTTGGGGATGGACTTGACAACCTTTTGCTCAAAGATAGGTCCTTCCTCACGGACCATTTGATTATCCTTGAGGATGTTTGCCCAGACGTTTCCAACCCAAATATGATCATATAAGACTTTAGAACCTCCTATATAATTTTCATCATCAACTAACACGTAAAACTCGATGAAACATGCCAAGACACATAAGGTCGTTTCAAGGAAAACCTTTCGAACGTAATGGACGTTTGACCTCCAAACTTCATGAAATTTGACACACTTCCTATAAAAACTATTATAACTCACAATAGGAACTCATAATATCTTAAATCACAAATAAACACATAAAACACACATGAAGAAAATAGGTGACAAATCGGCGAACGTCTTGGTCGTCCCTTGACGTTTCACTTCAAATTCACTAAATACTTTAGACACTGACTCAATAAAACATTAGAAGAAAATTTAGTATCTTATACCCTCATTATAAACATGTTAGTTCTAGTTTGACATAAGTCATTTTAGAGTTATTACAAATAGACTAAGGAACAGTAGCACCTTTTTGACTAGTCTCCTCAAGTCATGGACGTTCCTTGACGTTTTGGCTCTAAAAATACCTAAATAACATTTATACAGTATTGTTTACCTTAAGATAATGTAACCAACCTTATAAAAAAATGTGATCCTCTAGATTAGGTACTGGACATTCGGAGTGTTACATATTGAGCTTCGAGTGGTAAGTGAATGTTTTTTGATAAGGTCATGCGTATGCTAAGAATGCGAGGATAAACTTGGTATTCATCTACTCAGATAAAAATGATGAAAGTTTTAGTTGCTTTTCATAATATTAGACTCAATAAGAAAATAAGGGTGAACTAGAGTAGGTATAACAAATAACGAGGTAATTATGAACTCAAGTTATTAACCAAGTTCTATAAAAATAATAAGACTTCGAAAATCAAAGACATGTTTTAGAGCCTAACTTGAGTATCATAAGGTTTATACAATTTTTAAGGTCTATTGTAATGAATATATTTCATTTAGGATGTCTGGAAGGCAAAATGTTCAAGAACATCCATGATGTCCGGAAACTAGTCCAATGAGGTGCTAGCGTCCCTAAGACTATTTAACTAGCTTTTAGAAAACCAAAAATCTTTAATATTTGTGGAAGGGAGTCTAACATGTGTTTATTTGGTTTACAGCCGAAACATCTGGGCTTGACTCCCCAAAGACCAACCAAGGGACCTTTAGGAGGACCCTTTTGTTTTGGGGTCAAAAACATTGTCTAGGTAGTGGGCACCAACAAAGGGAGTCGACGGGGAATGTGTGGATCGATGGCTAGTCCATGCCATCTTTCTACCAACACTTTGAAATTTTCGATAATGGTTTATTTGAACTAGACTTTGAACTCATTGATGAAGTACAACACGAAAGAGGGCAGGACTCGTCGAGTCACAGAAGGACTATTGCTCGATGTCTAGTATTTGAGGGCTTGACTTTTCTGTACGTCTTTAATTGGTTCCAATTAAATAATTGAGTTATTAGGTCGTTATTTGGGGTTTAAGGGATGTATAATTATGTTTATTAACAACCCATATAAATACCCCAACCCCCATTAGATTAATCTAAGCTCATAACTCACAAACCCAAATTCTCTTCCTTCTCTCTTCTTTCTCTCTCCCAAAGAAACCCCCATTGAACACCAAGCTAGAGGTAGATTTAAGGGATCCAAAGGGTCAATTTCCTCTATTAATCTACACAAATTAGTAAGTTATGAATAACTCATTCACCTTTGAGACCATTTTCCTCAAAGGGTTCCATCAAATTGGTTTCAAAAAATGTGTTTTTAATTGGGTTTTTATCCAATACAAATTTGATGTTGTGAATTGATTTGTTTGTGATTTAGGTTTGAAATTATGAATAGATTAACATGTATTATAATTTAATTATGGTATAACTTGACAGTTTGGTCGAGGTTGTAGAAGATGATCTTTAACCTTCATCTATAGGTTATGATCTTCATATGAATTATGTTATATTGGTTCAATAGACTGGGTTATTGGTTTAAATACTACTAGATGATGTTGTTATATTAATTATTAATGAATTAGGTGATTTATCGTCCTTTCATCAGTGTTCTTGAGAAGTGATCTGGGTTATGAAGAATGTTGTAAGTTTGACCTAAGTATCTTTTCTTAAGCTATGAAGTAGTCTTGAATTGTGATGCAGTGATTCTTTAAGCATTGTTATCATGATGGTCATTGAATTGTGATGATGTTATAACGTAATTGGGTTGAATTATGGGTTGATGTTAAGACCTTGATGATGAATTATGAAGGAGACATGGTAGGTCTTATGATCCCTATTCTTTACTTTAAATTATGGTTAATTGTTATTAAGTCATGATAATGCATTGGAGTCTGCCCTGTATTAGGATTGATAGGTAGGTATGATGTTGAACTGAAAATTCTTAACTATGGCTTCTGATTTGTTGGCTTAAGATGTACATGTTATAAAGATGGCGAATGATATACCTATGTGACTTATTATGAAGTGATATGTAAATGTGCTAAACTCACTTATATGAATCGTAATGAAGGATTATACTCATGCAATTATTATAGAGATATGGATATGATGAATATACAATGGTTAGGCATGACCTACAATAATCTATGATTATTAAAAATGACATTAATGACATTTCAAAAGAGAATTATCTAAGCACCGAGTGAACTTGACAAAGGGAGGTGATGACTTCCCATAGAGGAAGATTCACCCTATAGTTCAACATGTGGTGTTGACTCCCCAATGAGGAATACTTATACAATGTATTCCTATAAAAGGAGGCCTCAATTTCCTAGTGATATGTAGATGGATTATACCTATCTCTTAGTTCTTAAACTATGTTGCCCCCATAGGAAGGCTATCTAGTTGATCAACCTAGAAAGCTATGTTGATGTTAGCTTTTACTTTTACCGGTAGACAACCTTCCATTGGTAAAAGGTTTCACAACACCGGATTCCACACTAATATCTTGTGGTCTATGTTAGCTTATGCAAGTCTTCCCTACACAATAATGATGTAATGAAGTATAAATAAACTAGGGTGACTTAAGATGTTTGACTTAACCTAGCTAAAGGTATGCTACTCTACCTATGCCTTGCAGTAGTTTTCCTTGAGGGAAGCCTTAAGAGGTTGTTCTTATCTATGTACATACTTATAAATGTAAATGGTGATAATATGATGATCTTACATGTATATGACATTATTTGTTGTTGGTTAAAGCTATGAACATATTTTTGGTATCTATTGTTAAAGTATGATGATAGGTTTTCTTAAATGTTACGCTATGTGAAGTTGGATATTAGTCATGGTTCTTGTAGGGTTAATTGATTGGACAAGGTTATGGGTCTTTTCATGGTCATTGCACTTGTTGACTTAATGAGCGTTCATGGGTGATTGTATTGCTTTGATTATGTTGAAATAAACTCTTATCTATGCTTTTTGCTAGTATGAGTTGATGATAGAGTTGTTTGATTGAGTGTCCAATTATATGATATGCATGATGACATGACTAGAAATATTATTGTTTGTCTTGTGATGTACATGATTTAAACTTAATTAATTGGCCTAATTGATTGGTATGGTCTTCCTAAATGTGCATAAGGTTTTCAAATGGTAAAATAGCATGTTTTTAATATAAGGTCCCCTTTTAGCATTTTTTCATTATATGTAAGCATGTGGTCTCATATTTATTACAAGTGGTGTACAAACCCAATTTCTTCCTTTTTCATAACGTTTTAGGTTGCGGTCATTGAAGGGCTTTTGGAGATGACTTTAAAGAAGACTTGAAATTCTTTATCATCAAAGTTGGGTAGGTTCCTCACTTTCTGAAGGCAATGCCAATATAAAGCTATCAAGTTGTTTTATTAGTAAGACTATGATGTTTATTTCCTTTTCATTTGGATAATAAACGTTGTATGACCTATATGTGGTGTTTTCTTTTGTTTCATTGATGTATCGGCTTGACACAATTTGATATACTCGTATTAGATGGTTATCATATAAGAAAACTATTTTGAGAGTTTGTTATGTTCATACATATTATGTTCTATAAAAGTAGAAGACTAAGTAATCTTCCTATACACAGGGTGTATATATATTTTATATATACCTATTATGTGTATGTAGATTTATATGTAAACCACAATGTAGAAATAGTTAAATGTTTTAAATTTCTGCTAAATTTAGCCTATGAACGTAATGATCTAAGCTGACAAGCTAGTCTTAGTCCTCAAAGAGGACGACGATGCCGGTTACATGTATGGGGTATTTTCTTATGTGACAAACTTGGTATCATAGCATGAGTTTAAATATCTTTGAGTTGATGTCTCTCTCAACCACATCTATATAGGTTTGTATTCATAATTGCGAAGTGCGCCATACTTATGAATAAGAATCTGTGAGATGCTTAGGAAATTCTCACTTTGTTGGAAGTTCAATATCGTGCCTTTAGAGTTCTAGCTCTATGTTTTTTTTGCATCTACTCCTATTATTGTGATTATATGCAATGAATATTCAATAAAATGTGTCACAATGACTTGAAGAAGTTATTGCCAATGCGGTAGTTCTTCCGTGTGATGATAAAGTTCCTCCTCTCGAGGAAGAAGTGAATGATGACCAAACCCCGATCAATCCTCCTCCTTTGACGGATGAGGCCATAAGGGCTGATCTTTTCCAAAATGTCCCAAACCATTACTAACAAATCACAAGCTGCCACTACACAAGCCCACGCCATGTAAGCTCCAGCTAATCGGGAGGTTGCACCCAGAGCACACCAATAAGTAACTACCATGGCATCCCGTCTAAAAGATTTAATAATAAATCCTCCAACGTTCTATGGGTCCAAGGATGAACAAGACTGCTAGAGTTAATTAAATAAATCTACAAGATCTTTAATGCTATGGGGTTGACTACTAGTGACAATGTTTATTTATCCACATATTAATTCAAGGATATGGCTTAAGCATGGTAATTCCAATGGAGGGACAATAGGCCTGTAAGAGGTAGACATATAACTTCGAAAGTGTTCAACAAGGATTTTCTTGATTGGTTCTTTCATAGGGAGAATACGGAAGATAAGGTTGTGGAGTTCATCAACCTTGGTCAAACAAGTATTAGTGTGCTTATACTCCTTGATATTTACTAAATTGCCAAAATATGCTCCTCATTGGTCCCATCCTAGGGATGAAATGATTCATTTTAAGAAGGGGATGTCGGATGATTTGCAAAATGGGGTTTCATTCGTCCATGCTACATGAATATGAACATTTCTTATCGCATGGTTCATGATCAACATGTGGAAGAGTAAAGGGCTAAGAGGAAGAGTAAATATGCAAAGAGGGCATGATCTTTTGATGGTGGTTCTTCAAAGGGTAGACTTGAGATTCAAGAGAAGCCCAGTTTTAAGAAGAGGGTTTCTAAAAAAATTTCTTCAAAGTTCCATAAGGCTAAGTATGATAGGGTGTCTAACACTAACTCTGAGAAGGGAAGGACACTAGTTCACCAAACAATAAGCCTACTTGTGTCAAATGTTGAAAAGGTCATGAGGAGAATGCTAAGTTGGAACACGTAATTGCTTTGTTTGTGGCAAGAGTGGTCAGAAGGTTAGGGATTTCCAAACTGTGAGGGGCCAAAACAAGGGTGGGGGTCAAACTCTAACAACTATTTCTAATGATGCTCAGATGAAGAACCACTTCTATGTTCTCCGCTCTAGAGTTAATCTAGAGACTTCGCCCAACGTGGTCACCGATATGTTGAAAGTCTTCTCTATTGATGTATATTCCTTACTTGATCCCGATGCTACCTCATCTTTTTTTATCCCTCTAGTAGCTAAAAAGTTAAATAATTTGCCCAATATATTGCATGAACATTTTATAGTGTCTACCCCGGTAGGTAAGTCGATTGTTCCAAAAAGTGTGTATATTAATTGTCCTATTATCTTGTCCACTACATTTTCTTATGTTGAACTAGTAGAACTCGATATGCTATATTTTGATGTCATTTTGGGTATGGATTGGTTTCATTCTTGTTTAGCCTCTATTGATTGTAGAACGATGATGGTGAAGTTTAACTTTCCAAATGAGCTCGTTTTAAAGTGGAAGAGGGAAAATTCTATTCCTAGAGGTCGTATCATCTCTTGTTTGAAAGAATGCAAACTGATTTATAAAGGGTGTTTGTACTATATAGTAAGAGTCTAAGATGTAGACTCTGAATATCTCAGATTAAGTCGGTCCCCGTAATGATGTAATTTTTGGATGTCTTTTGTGATGATCTTCCCGATATTCCTCCCAAACAAGAAATTGATTTTGGTATAGAATTTCTACCGGATACAACTCACATTTAAATTCCTCCTTATCAGATGGCTCCGATTAAATTTAAAAAGTTGAACGCTCAACTCAAGGATTTACTAGACAAAGGCTTCATTAGACCTAGTATTTCTCCATTGGGTGCTCCGGTATTGTTTGTAAAAAAGAAGGATGAATCACGTATATTGTGCATTGATTATCGCAAACTCAATAAAGTCACTATTAAAAACAAGTATCTCTCCCTCAGATTGACTACTTATTTGCTCAACTCCAAGGGGCGAGCTACTTTTCTAAGATCCACTTGAGATCGGGGTATAACCAGCTTAGGGTGAGAGCTGACTTTATACCAAAAGCGGCTTTACGGACTAGATATGGTTACTATGAGTTCATAGTAATTTCTCTGGTCCCACAAATTCCCTGGTACTGTTTATGGATCTCATGAATAAGTTGTTTCAAAAGTACCTAGATTCATTTGTAATTGTCTTCATTGACGAAATCTTTGTCTATACAAAAATGGGGGTGATCACATGAGCCATTTGAGGGTGGTGTCGCAAGTGCTTAATCATAATAAACTTTTTGCAAAGTAGAACAAATGTGAGTTTTGGATAAGGTCGGTAACATTTCCATGTCATATCATCTCGTGTGAGAGAGTTGAGGTAGATCCAAGGAAAACCGAGGTGGTAAAAAATTTTCCTAGACCATTGACTCCAATCGACATTACGAGTTTCTTGGGTCTAGCGAGTTATTATCGGAGGGTTGTGGATTGTTTTGCATCCATTGCATCTCCCTTAACTACATTGACCCAAGAAAGTAAGAAATTTGAATGGTCGGAGGCATGTGTATGAAGCTTCCAAATCTTGGAAGATAGACTTACTTCCGCTCAGGTGTTGACTTTATCGAATTGTACAAAGCGTTTCGTTGGGTATTGTGATGCATCCCGAGTAGGTGTAGGGTGTGTGCGTATGCAACATGGGAAAGTAATAGTCTATGCTTCTAGACAACTTAAGTTACATGAGTGAAACCATTCAACTCATTATATTGAGTTAGAGGCCGTGCCATTTGCCTTGAAAATATGGAGGCAATACATGTATAGTGTCCATGTATATGTGAATACAGATCACAAGTGTCTCCAATATGTGTGTACTCAAATGGATTTGAATCTACGACAAATAATGTGGTTTAAATTGTATAAATATTATGACATTAGTGTTCTCTATCACCCCGACAAGGCCTATGTGGTTGGGGATGCTCTAAGTCGTCTGACCATGGGCAATGTGTCTCACAAAAAGGAAACCAAGAAAGACCTAGTGACAGATGTTCATAGGTTGACTATATTGGTTGTGAGGATGGAAGATTCTTCTAATGGTGGTTTTATGGTCCATCATAACTCCAAATCATCTTTGGTAGTTGAGGTGAAGTCCAAACAACACCTTGATCAATCATTGATGGAGTTGAACGAATTGGTTCAGGGTAACCTTAATTAGTCATTCTCCTTAGGGGGGTATGTTGTCTTGAGGTATCAAGGAGGGTTGTGTGTTCCCAATGTTGATGGTTTTAGTAACCGGATCCACAAGAAAGCCCATGGGTCTAGTTATTACATTAATTCGGGTTCAACAAAAATGTACCATGACCTTAGAGAAGTATTTTGGTCAGAAGGTTTGGAAAAGGACATAGTGGAGTTTGTTGCTAGTATCCAAATTGCAAACAAGTGAAAGCTGAACACAAAAAATTGATTGGTTTACTCGAAGAAATCAAAGTTCCTACTTGTATGTGGGAAGACATCAATATGGATTTTGTGGTAGGTTTGCCTCGGATAAAAAACCAATATGACTCTATACGGGTGGTTGTGGATAGCTTGACCAAATCTGCTCATTTTATTCAAGTCAAGTCTACTTATTCGCCGGAAGATTATGCAAGGATCTTAATAGATAAAATAGTGTATTGTTATGGTATTCTATTATCCATCATATCAGGTCGGATCCACAATTCACATTTAGGTTTTAGAGGTCATTCCAAAAAGGGTTGGGTACTAAGGTGAAACTAAGCATGACTTTTTATCCCCAAACGAATGGACAAGTGGAACGTACAATTCAAACCCTTGAGTAGATGCTTAAGCTTGTATTATTGATTTCAAGGGAAAATGGGACAAGCATTTACCTTCGTTGGAATTTCAATACAATAATAGTTTCCATTAATCTATATCCATTGATTCCTATGAAGACTTGTATGGTAGAAGGTGTAGGTCTCCTATTGGGTGGTTTAAAGTTGGTGAATCTTCGTTTCTTTGTCCCTATTTGGTTTATAAGACGTTGGAGAAAGTTTATATAATAAGAAACCAATTGAAAACGACCTATAGTCGGAAAATTCTTACTCTTATCATATGATAAGGGATTTAGAGTTTGAAAATGTTTATAAGGTGTATTTGAAAATTTTGCCTATGAAAGGTGTGGTTAGATTTTGAAAGAAAGGAAAGTCCTGTCCTTGTTATGTGGGTCTCTATGAAATCTTATAAAGGGTGGTGTGGTTGTATATGGGATAAGGTTTCCTAGGTAATTTGCTTCTTTTCATCAGGTTTTCCATGTTTCTATGCTTAAGAAGTGTATCTGTGAACCCAATTTTGTTTTTCCTATTGAGGGTCCTTGTGTGCAGGATATCATCTCCTTGACAGGCAAGTAATGATGTTAAGGAATAAAGAGGTGTTTTCCGTAAAGTTGTTATGGAAGAATCACCTAGTTGAGGGTGCAACATGGGAGGCAGAGGCCGATATGAAGTCCCGTTACCCTCATCTATTTGATAACTAAGGTTAGTTGTACTTACTAATAATGAAAATAATGGCTAAAATTGAAGTTACTTTGATTTTTGTTGAAGTTTTGCAAAGGTGCATTCTTGATGATGTTACATTGACTTACAATGAAGTATGCTAATAATTTTCAATTTTTATTGTTTTGGAGTTATGGTGTGCATTTTAACATGGTGAGTATTTATGAAATTATACGTAGCATGTTTATAAATAAAAATATGATATAATTGATTCATATATGATATGTTGAGTTAATGTAGTTGTAGCGAGAAGGAAATTCCTCATAAAGTGATTTTGAGCCTTATATGTAACAATTTAAGTTTGAATTGCCTTGTATAAGTATCGTGATTTATGTTGTTATGTATTGTTGTTGGTTGGGCTGATAGTCTTCAAGCTATTCCTTTTATCAAGATTTTAGTGTCATTCAGCGACGAATGTTCCTAAGGGGGGATAATGTAACCCTTAGAAAATCACAGACATGTTCTATAGCCTAACTTAAGTGGCATAAGGTTTAGACACTGTTTTAGGTCTATTTTAATGAATATATGTCATTTAGGAAGTCTGGCAACCAAAACATTCAAGAACGCAATGACATCCGAAAACTACTTCAATGATGTGCTAGCATGCCTTAGCCTATTTTACTAGGTTTTAGGAGACGGAAAATAAAGAAAGATAGTGGAAGGGTGTCTAACATGTGTTTAAGTTTGTTCATATTCGAAACGCCTGGGTACGACTCCCTAAGGACTAACCAAGGGACCTTAAGGAGGACCCTTTCATTTTAAGGTCAAAAGCATTGCCTGGGCAGTGTGCACCCACAAGGGGAGTCGACGGGGCGTGTTTGAATCGACAGGGAGTCGATGCCATCCGTCTATCACCACTTATCCATTTTTGTTAATGGTCCATTTGGAACAAACTCTGAACTCCACAATGAAGTGCAGCATGCAAGGGGGTACGAGTCGATCAACGGTCCGTCTGTGTGGGCTTGACTTTACTGCACTTTTTTAATTGGTTCCAATTTATTAATTAAGGTGTTAGGTCGGTAGTTGGGGGATAATGGAAGTGTAATTAAGTTAATTAAAACCCCATATAAAGATTCCAACCCACATTAGACTAATCTAAGCTCTCATAATTCACAAATCCAAATTCTGTTGCTTCTCTCTTCTTTCTCTCTCCCAAAGAAACCTCCATGAAAGACCAAGCTAGAGGTGGGTTTAAGGGACGAAAAGGGTAAATTTCCTCAATAAATCTCCAAAAATTAGTAATGTATTAGATCTCTTTCACCTTTGAGACCTCTTTCCTCAAAGGGTTCGGTCAAATTGATTTCAAAAGTTGGGTTTTCATCTAATACAAATTTGATGTTGTGAATTGATTTGATTATGATTTATTTTGTATATTATGAATAGATAAATATGTATTATAACTTAATTATGATATATGTTTATGGTTTGGTCTAGTTTGAAGAAGATGATCTTTACCCCTTAACCCTAGGACATGATATTGATATCAATTATGTCATATTGGTTCAATTGACTTGGTTATTGGTTGAATTACTACTAGATAATGTTGTTATACTATTTATGAATGAATTAGGGTTATTTATAGTCCTTTCCTTCTAATTTTTTAGATGTGATATAGGTTATGCATTATTTTGTGAGTTTGACCTAAGTATCTTGTCTTAAGCTATGAACGAGTATTGAATTGTGATGTACTGATTCTTTTAGCCTTTTTATCATGTTGGTCATTGAATTGTGATGATATTATACCCTAACTGGGTTGAATTAAGGGTTGATGGTAAGACCTTGATGATAAATTATGAAGGAGAATTGGTAAGTCTTGTGATCCCTATTCTTCATTTCAAATTATGGTTAATTGTGATTAAGTCATGATGTTGTATTAGAGTATGCCTTGTATTAGGATTGATAGGGATGTATGATGTTGATTTGAAATGTCTTGATTATTTTTTTGAGGTGTTGTATTAGGGTTTAAATGTTATAAGAATGGTGAATGATTTACTAATGTGCCTTATCATAAAGTGATATGTAAATTTGCTAACATAACTTATATGAATTGTAATGAAAGGATTATACACATGCAATTCTTATTGAGCTATGATGATGATGAATATACAAGCGTTAGTCCCTATGACCTATGATAATATACTATAATTATTAAAGACATTAAAGATATTTAAAAAGGGACTTATCTTACTATTGAGTTACCTTGGCAAAGGGAGTTGATGACTTCCCATAGAGGAAGATTCACCCTATTGTTCCACATGTGGTGTTAACTCCCCAATGAGGGATACCCACCCAATGGATTACCATTAGAGGAGGCCCCAATTGCCAAGTGGTATGCATAGGTATTATACCTATATCTTAGTTCTTGAAATATGTTGCCCCTATAGGAAGACTAGCTAGTGGATCCACCTAAAAAGCTACATTTTTGTTAGGTTTTAATTTGGCAGGTAGACCACCTTCATTCGCTGTAAGGTTTCACAACACCAGATTTCACACTTAGCTTTTGTGGTCTATGAAGGATAAGGCAAGTGTTCCTTAAAGTAAAATGAAGTAATGAAGTAATGAAGTACAAATCAGCTAGGGTTACATAAGAGGTTTTACTTAGCCTAGGTAGGGGTTTGGGACTCTAAATATGTGTTGCAATAGTATGCCTTGAGTGAATCCTTAATATATTGTTCCTATGTATGTAAATGATTAAAAATGTAAATGGTGACAACATTATGATCTTAGATGTAAATGACATTATGTGATGTTCGTTACTCCTATGAACATATATTTGGTCTCTTTTGTTAAAGTATGATGTTATGTATTCTTAATAGGTATGTTATGTGAAGTTTGATATTAGTCATTGTTGTTGTTTGTTTATTTGATTTGGAAAGTTAATGGGGATTTGCTTTGTGATTTATGTTGTTGACTTAATGAGGGTTCATGGGTGATTGTCTTTCTTTGATTATGTTGAAATACACTCTTATCAATGGTTGTTGCTAATATAAAATAGAGTAGTTTGAGTAGGTGTCAAATTATATGATATGTATGATGACATGACCAGATTTAGTATTGTTGATCTTGTGGGGTACATTCTTTTGACTTATTGAATGTGCCGAATCGATTTATGGTCTTATTGAATGTGCATAAAATTTTCAAAGGGTAAAATAGCATGTTTTTATAAAAGGTTACAGTTATACATGTTTTCAGGAAATATTTATGGTCTCATACTTACTACAAGTAGTGTACTAACCCCATTTCTTCGTTTTTCCAACATTTTAGGTTTCGATCGTTCAAGGGGTTTTGGAGACGACTTTGAAGCTGATATGGATTTTCGATCATCCAAGTTGGGTAGGTTCTCACTTTCCGAGGGCAATGCCAATATCAAACTATAAAGTTGTTTTAGTATCAAGACACTTATGTTTATTTCCTTTTCATTTGTATACTATAAAGTTGTTTTAGTATTAAGACACTTGAGACTCTTTTCATCAAGGATCCCAACTTCAAAAGATGTTTTCTAAAGTTTTCAAAGATGAATTGTCCAATTTCATAATCTATGCATAGGTTCTTGCATTAATGGTTTTAAGAATTGATTAGTGAGAGAATTTTATAAATTCAATGATTTTACCTCAATTAACCTATTAACCCATGAAATATATGAACCCTAGTTTTGACTAAGTTATAAGTTACTTGATATTGACTTGATGTTTATGAATTCTAGTGTCGTTTTTCAATGGGCTCTCTAATGATGTAGGAATTTTGTTCAATTGATATCTAGGCTGTATTATATTGATCAATATATAGTTAATTGACCTAGTTTCACTGAGTATTGTTATAATTGTATTGAATTGATGTTCATGGACATTGGTAAGATCCTTATGGTGTTTAATTGGTTGATTTAGCATCGAATTGAGATGTTTAGAATTATGTGGTGGTACGCTTCCCTACTTCTCTTTATTTTATGATAATTAGACTTCAATCATATTGCTGTTTGTATAGCCTACATATGGTGGCAATGTTCTGTCCTTTACTTGCAATTGATGTGGCCTTGTCAGCGTTATTTTAGGTAATATGATAATCATGGCCGTCTTGGAAACAACTTGAAGTATTATGATGATTATGTGAATTTTCAGCGTTTTTTTAGGTAATATGATGATCATGGCCTTATCGGCAACAACTTGAAGTATTATGATTATTATGTGAAGTATGATAGTATCTACCTATAGTATAAGTAATCTGAAAGTAAATGTGTTCTTCTATTGATGTTATTTAGGTAATCATGTTAGAGAATAACTATGTCTTGTGTGTATTGTCTAAGGGTTGATGTATGCTTTTTCCTATTTGACTATATGAATTTATGAAGGTTATATTTATGATGATATGATAGTGTATAGGATGTCTTAAAGTGGATATGGTTATGTCTATGTTATTCTAGAATGACATGTAATATGTGTTTAAGTGAAGTATGTGGCGTCTTTTCTTTGTTTACTTGTTTCCCTTACGTGATGAATGTATGAATGTGAATATTAGATGAATTGACGTAGAATGCTAAAGTCTCTTAAGCTTTAATGCATTAATGATATGTGACCTTAAATGATGTTAAGAGTGTCCTTTGTGTGAAAGCTTGAACATATTGGTAAGGTTATGAATGTTCAAGTCGAAAGTCGTAATGGTATCCTTGAAGTAAAGGAATGACAGACATAGGGTTGATCGGCTGGAACATCATCATATCACACCTTAGGAAAGTCATGATGATCTTTTTTCGCCATTGTGAGGTAGGACTAGTGGACCATTGTTTAGTAGGGTAAATGTGATTGGGTTATGAACTTGATATGGAACCTCTTTATATGAACCTTAAGTGTAAATTACTTGATGAGAAAAAAAGGCTAGCATCGAGTGAGTATTGTAAGTGAAGTAGTTCTATTTAAAGGATGATACTAGAATACAAAGCATTCCCTTCATAATACTTAACCATGTGCCTACATGGGATGTGTCCAAGTTCTACCATTGGCATGTAGAACACCGTCATCGGATTAGGTTAGAACTTTGGATTCCATTTATTGCTATCATGGTCTATGTCGGTTATTGCATATTCTCATCATATGGGATACCTACTAGCATTAGAGAAGTTTTATGAAATTTAGGTGGTTTTATGGGACGTCATCTAGACAATACACAATAGGCTCTGAAGGTATTCTTTGGAGTTCCTAGGTCTTGTCCAAGACCATTGCGTGAATGTCCTTTATTTGATTAATGTCTCCTAAATGAATTATTGAATATAATGACTTAAGTAACAAAGAATGTTAATTGAATAAGTACTTATCAATAGTATTTAAGGGTTGTGTAGTTAAGATGTGAAGGGGGCATAGAAAAGGTCATTTCGTATCTTACCTAGACAAGTCTTAAGGATGGCTCTAGTTAGGGAAAATAATTTAATATGTAGACATGATCTAAACTTAGGTAGTCTTAAGGATTATTTAGGTACTCATGAAGAGTTCAATCATGGACGTTATCTTCTTTATTTACTTAAGTAAGTCTTTTGATAGCCTTGATAAGGAAAAATGTCATATTACCTATGTGTTGGTGTATTTAGTGAGAATGATTCTATCATGGGTAGTCTATAGGGTATCTTAAGTGTGTGTGTAAGTTATTGCATGGGAGGTCGCTTCACAACTCACTCAAGTGAGACTTAAAATCACCTTTGGTAGGGTAAATCTCATGATCATATGTTTAGTGCTTGTAAGTGTGTATGTGCCTTATTATAAATAGTCTTGAGTGTCATTTAGTGATGCTTAGGGAGGTAGCATGGGCGGTCTCTTTTTGTGCTACTTAAGATGTATTTATGATTTATATTTTAGTAGGATAATTACATGCTACAAAGTGTTAAAAAGGAAGAGAGATACTTTACTGTAACAGTTAAGCGATTCACTTTACACTGAGTTTAAGTTACTGTAATGTTTCCTTTAAAAATGCTATAAATTGCTTAAATGTTATATTATGTCTTTCTAAGTTGATAAATGTTATTCTTACGATAATTATATGACTTTTAAATGAGAATATGCATATTTCTTACAAATGTCCGTTTTCATTATTGTTATGCACAATGCCATACTTAGTATATGTGGTTGTACTAATTCCATGCTTTTATCTAACTCTATAGGTTTTAGTAGGTAAAGAACATTTGGGAAGTAATACTTGGATTGTAGCATCATTCAGGTGAAGTTGATGTATGTCCTCAATTGACTCGAGTGAATATATAGATGTCTTTTATGTTTCTTGTTGATGTATTCTAATAGACTAACTATATCTATATTAATATGTTATGGGCCGTTTCCCAAGTGTATTTCTGTGTCTTAAGTTCGGTGAGATTGAGACTTAGTTTTCATTTGATTTTACATAAAAGAATTTTTACAGAATCTGAAATGTTTTGTGAAAATTTTAATTCCGCACTACTTTTCATTATGTATATGCGATGAGTGTTATGTAAGGGCTTGTACAAGATCTCCGAGAGGTCAAGTACTCTAGCTGCAATCCGAGATTTACCTTAATTTCTATGGTGTGGTTTTTGGATTTGACAATATGAAAAAAGATTCTAGAGGCACGACATAGGAATGCAAGAAGAGGACAGTTTCCTAAGCCTCACATAGTCTCTCATTCATAAGACACGTGTTTCACAATTATGAATAATAATATACATGGATGTGGTTGAATGAAAAATCAACCCTAAAGATACTCTACCTCATACTCTGATACCATGTTTGTCACATCCGGGGAGCACCCCCTAGAAATAATCGGAGTAGTCATCCATGGTAAGGACTAAGACTAGCCTCTTATCATTCGTCATACATATCATATGTTTAAAAGTGCAAAAATTATAACTTTCCATCTAAATCTACTTTATGAGATTTACTGAGTACTCTCTCTTACACATATTATAGACATAAGGAGTTTACATAGACTCCAATCAATAAGAAGCTAACATAGGCTTCAACTCTTAGGACACATATACAATATACACAATATAGAGTCTAATAGATATGTCTCATATAAAACCATCTATGTCGGAATAGAACAATACGGGAATAGCCCTTACACGAATGTATAAGTGTCAATTTGGTCTTCCAACAATGTCTTGAACAATAAGAGTGAAATGAATGTCATTAGACTATAGCAAGTCACATAGGTAGAATGAGAAAAGGCACAGTCCTCGGATCTTCAGGACATACCCACACTTGGAGAAATAATCCAAGCCTTCCTTGCAAAGTGGTCAAAATCCTTCAATGACCGGAACATAAAATGTTTGGGGAAAAGGGAGAAATAGGGGTTAGCACATCACTTGTACTAAATATTGAAACATATGCGCGCACAACATAGAAATCATGCTAAAAAGAGCATTCGATAAAAACATGCAAGTTACTTTGAAAAGACTTACGCACAACCACAGAATACATATGAGAAAATAATTATATATTCCTTATGATACAAGTATTTTCAACACAAGATCAACATACTCAATTTAATCTAAGTCAACATGTGTATATCATAATAGAATTCATTGACAATGAAACTCTTCATATTATAGACACAAAGAATGTTCATTACTTTATAGAATTATAATCTAAGAATAACCCTTACTAATAACCCTTACCATGGCTACTAGTGCAGTAGTTAAGTGAAGCGCCACAACTCAACTCAACCAAGCAAACTAACCAAAGGATCATGAATAATGTCTACCTTCACATAACATAACATTATAAGTATTTATCCTCATATTTAGAAATATACACCAATAACATGAAGAATCAACATAAGCATACTATTCATTTCATAAGAGCATATACACATAAGAAGTACCTCCTAGGATTCCCCTCAAGGCCAACTAGTGCAATATATAGGTAGATTCCAACACCCCTACCTAGACTAAGTCAAACCCCTTAAGTCCTCCTAGATAGAGTTCACTATATTACTACATTTTAATTTTCGGAAAATTTTTCCTTAACATACATATACCACATGAGCTAATGTGGAATCCGGTGTCATGGAACCTTACATCAAAAGAAGGTGGACTACGTGCATAAGTAGTACGGATACATGAACATAGAATCTAGGTGGATCCACTAGCTAGTATATATATGGTGAATCATAATTCAAGAAGTAGGAGATGTACTTGGGACCCTCTTTATGCTACATTCATTATAGTCTCCAATCTGATCAGTACAATGGGGAACCTACCTTCCCTATTTGGGAAGGGACACTCCTCACTAATAGTTCACTCGGTGCTAAGCTAGATTCCCTTTGAAATGTGTTTCATTAACAATCATAGATTAGTTTAGGTCATAGTAGGATAGCTCCTTATACAGTCACAGTCACTAGCTCAATGGAAATTTCATGAGAACACCTTTCATTACAATCATCAGATGAGAGATTAGCACATTAACATCATCATATCATAGTAAGGCACATAGGTACTTCATAACCAACCTTATATATTTACATCTTAAGCATAATGTTAAAACCACATAATAAAGGCATTTCAATTACATCATCATACCACTTCTACTAAACCCAATTACAAGTCATACTTCAATTGAACTTCATCACGAACTACAAGCCATGATAATTGAAGTAAAGGTTTAGAACAATAAAGATTTACCCAATCTCCTTCTAAAGCCATCATAATGGTCATAACATCAACCAACCAATTCCATCCAATAATAGGTGTAATAAAATCAATAAATAGTAATTAACACAATAACCAAGTAAATTGTATCATTGTAAGTTAATTCAATACTAGTTCATAACCTATGCTTAGAGAATTAGGGTCAATTAATTATCTATTCCCCATACTAGGTTAAGTCACCACGAACTACCATAATTGAATCATAATAATTTATAATGTAAGAATAATAATTAAAATAAAGGATAGACAAAATGATTTAGGAGATTAAATTTGTATTAGGAAGAAACCTATGTGAAATCACATTTTAAAACTAATTTTGAAGAACCCTTTGGGGAAAGGAATCCCAAAGATGTAGAGTTCCCATAACTTGTTAATCTTTGACGATTTATGGATAAAATAACCCTTATTTCTTCCTTAGAACCCTTAGACATTGTTCTTCTTTGGAGTTTCCTTGGGACAGAGAAAGTAGATCCACTACACCATTTTCGGCCTACAGCAACACCACGTAAGTGTAGCCTAATCTAGCAAAAAGTGTGGCCTTTGATAAAAGGCTACACTTTTGGACATTCAGCAACACTTGGTAGGGGCTGCCCAAAAGAAGCGTAACCTTTGACATTTGGCAACACTTTTTAAATGTTGCCATCTTTGGCAACACTTATAAAGCGTAGCCAAATAGGTATAAGGGCACGCTTTGAAGACGTGCATTAGCAACACCTATTTTTTGTTAGACTACACTTAAAAGCGTTGCCTTTTCAGATTTATTGGTCACATTTAAAAAGTGTTGCCTTTTATTGGTCATCTATTGCAACCCTTTCAAAGTGTAACTTTTTATCTACCTAGAGCAACACTTACAAAGTGTAACTTCAACATTTATAAGCCTACATGTAGCACAAATATATATAATATATTTACATACATACAAGTGACCTAAAACACAAAATGAACTAATTAATCATTAAATTGAAGCTATATATTTCAAATAAACTTCGAGAAATATTTCTTTTACAACCAAAAGATAGTATGTGTTTTGTACATACCCATACTTATACATCAATATTCTAAATATGTACACAATAAATCAAATATGTATTTAAACTTTTACAATAGTTCAAAAACTCTTCATCATCGACTTCAAACTTGATCACCTCCATTTCCCTACACAAATAAGATATTGCATTAGGGTTCAAACTTCATAAGAAACAATATAAAATATTTGGTGTTATACAATAACCATGATGCACGCAAACTAACGCAAATAACGTTAACTGCTTGAATATCAATCCTCTAGTGAACAAATCTGTTCCATCAAGAAAGAACACAAAATTAAGAAATTTAACAATTAATCAATTTGAAATTTCAGCTGTAACGGAAAGCGTGACGGACCGTCGTAGCCATGACGGTCCGTCCTGCATGTTCGTCATGAAGATCAGAGAAGTAGCAGAAGAAACTTGTTCAGCTGTAACGGAAAGTGTGACGGACCGTCGTAGCCATGACGGTCCGTCCTGCATGTTCGTCATGAAGATCAGAGAAGTAGCAGAAGAAACTTGCAAGTATCACAGTTCATGGGTATTACAAATAACAACATGATAATTGTTCAAGGAAAGATCAAGTATCACAGTTCCACAAGCTTTTGGGACATAGAATTCACTAAAGGAAGTCACAAAGTATCACAAAAATGAGTTTACACTTAATAATGATGGAGTTGGATAATAATTCGATGAAATCCCATCACATACAAAGACAATATAAAAGATCTAGTCATAGAGAACACNAGAAATCTTTGAAGAAAATCGTCTTCTTCAGCTCTCCAATCTTGAACAACGAAGCTGAGAGGAGGAAAATCGTCGTCTTCAGTTCATGTTCAGAGAAATCGCAGTGCTCTTCGATTCTTCTTCAGCTCTCCAATTTTCTTCTTCGAGCCTTCTTCAGCTCTCCAATTTTCTTACGCTTGATGAAGTTTGTTTTAAGCTTCAGCTCTTCAATCTTCATCTCTTCTCTTCAGTCTTCAACGTCCTGTCTTCGATCTCCATCTTCTACTCTTCGATTTAAAGTTTTGGAGAAGAAAAATTCCGTGCTTTTTCATATAGGAAAGAACCTGCGTGGTGTTCTACTCTTCAGCTTTGTCCAAAAATAATGGGAGGGGGAGTTGAAAATGTGGGAGGGAATCAAATATTTTAGTGAAATATTTGAAAATGTTGGAGGGAAACTATAGGCAACACTTCTATAGTGTTGTTTTTACAATTATAAATATAGGACCCTTTAAAAGTGTTGCCATATATATACATAATTGTTGCCATTTATTTCATACTATGACAACGCTTATAAAGTGTAGTCTATATCATTAAATGGTACACTTTATAAGTGTTGCCAATATTATCCTTGCGAAAAGATAAAAAATTAGGCTACATTTAAAAAGTGTTCCCAAAAATATTTTAGGCAACACTTTTAAAGCGTTGCTCAGACTTAGTGTAGCCGTAGGCCTAAAATGGTGTAGTGATCAAAGGACGAGCAATTTTGGTTTGGAATTTGGACGTGTTAGATTGAGTTTAGGCTTAGGGTAGGCTATACAAGTGATTAACCAACCTATTGAACCACCTCATATCACTAATTAAATCATATCAAATTAACTAATTAAATGAAACAATACAAAACTCCCCAGCGAATTTAAAAACTGAGCTATGAGACCCTGACCTACGGTCCATAGGTCAATCGACACCTCCGCCCCCTAATCGTCCTGCACCTCCATCGTTTGCAGAAGAGAGTTGTCATTTGGACACTTCTATTAAAGTGTATAAGTGTTGATTGATGAAGGCATTGATGCCCCCCGATTGTCCCAGGCTCCGTCGCCTGTATCCCTTGGTCCACACTGTCATGGGATAGGTTCTTTCCCAATATGGAAGGGTCATTCTCAAGGACCTTTAGGATAGTCCTTGAAGAGTTTTACCCATTTGTTTTGTCCCTAAACCTACTCTAATACTTGTTTAACACCTTTCCAACAAATTTCCACTCCTAAAACCTTGTGAAATAGGCTTAGGCACAGTAGTACCTTTTTGACTATTCTCTAGATGTCATGGACGTTCCTTGATGTTTTGTATCTAAAACATCCTAAATAAATTTTATACAATACTATAGACCATAAAATACATAGACCATAAAATACCTTCTTAAAATCCTAAGAGTCTACTGACTCTTAGTAGTTTTAAAAACCATAAACCGTCATGTGAGGCTCTTGATTATGTTTTGGACTTTCAGAGTGTTACGAATTGAGCTTAAAGTGGTAAGTGCATATTATTTTACTAGTTCATGCATATGCTAATAATGCGAGCCATTAGTTAGAATCTTAAAGCTCAAGTTGTTATTCATCTACTGAGATAAATATATGAAAGTGTTAGTTGCTCTTCAGGATATGAGACTCGAGAAGAAAATGAGTCTGAATTAGAAAAGGTATTACAGACAATGAGGTAAATTTGAACTCAATATATTAACTAAATGTTATTTAAAATATTCAAAAAGAGGTAAAAATGACCTTAGGGGGTTCAAGTTAGTTAGTCAATGAAGTTAATACGAGATAGATGAAAATGATAGTCTCGAAAGGGAAAAGTTTATACACTCTAATATGAATAATCTCCAAAGCTAAGAAGTATAAATATTGAATGATTATTGATTGGTTATACATAAGCTATGACATAGTCCATATACTGGTAAGTTTTAATTAGGCTAATTCTGTAACATATTGTAACACTCCGAAAGTCCAAGACCTTATCTAGAGTTTCACATGTTGGTATAAGGTAAGTAACACTTTTATAAGATCTAAAATAATGTTTATAAACCATTTTGGATATTTTAGAGTCATAATATAAAGAAACATACATGATGCCCGAAGGCTAGTGTAATTGAACTAATTAAACGTCCTTAGGTTTCGTGAAGGTTTGGATGTGTTGTATGAGGTCTAAAACTGGTAACATGACTGTAAATAGGTAAAACCATATATATATATAGAGTGAAAAAATCCAGGTCCGTCCCACCATAAGTCCCCCTAGGGGTCCATGAAGGGACCCCAAACATAGGCAAGCAAGCTGTAAAAGCAGCATCAAAAATGTACATGGGAGAAATGGGTCCGCGTCGTGTACTTGGTGTTCCTTTGGCAAGAAATCAACTCTGTGTCGTGGGAATCTCCCGGAATCATCTGTATCAAAAATTATATTAGAAAATATTACGGGAGAAGCTCTGTGTTGCGACTTGTTCCTCGACCAAAATTTGAAATTTGGAATTCAAGTTTAACTTTATTAAAGGGTCAATTTAAGAAAGGGGTCTTTTTCGTAGTTCATAGAGGGCCTATATATTGGTATAAAATCATATTTTGCTCAAATTTACTCAATCAATACAAAACCCCAAATCAAAACCCAAAACCTCTTATCTCTCCCTACTTTCTCTCTCTATTCATACTCTATTGAAGAACAAGGAATCTTGAAGAAGAAGATCAAAATCCCAAGGTTTTCCCTCGAATTTCGTGGATTAATTCTCAATAAGGTATGGTTTTTTAACTCTTGGTATTCCTTTCCCCAAGAGGTCCTTTAAAAGATGATTTCTAACAATTAAAATTCCTATGGTTTTTACTCTATAAATCGGTTTTATTAAAAACTCTAATTTAAGAATAATGATGATGATTTTTTATTTTTCTATTGAGAATTAAGTATGTATTGTTGAATAATTAAATATATTGTTGGTTTTGTGTAAAGAATGTCCTCTCCCTAGCATGTTAACACACTATAATCATAATCATAATCATAAAAGAACACCACTAGGACCATCTCTTAGGATCACACATGTGCAATTTGTAAGAGAAGTCCCATACCCTCCCTCACACCATGTAGTAACCTTTAAGAGATCTCTAATTAGAGTTCACATACAGAACTTGCTCATTTACTTTTACATTAGGGAATGAAGTGCAATAACTGACATGAGACCATGTGAGCTACATGGAATGCAGAGGGTTAACAATTGCCTAAAGTGTAACTAACTGTACAAATCAATCTAGGTGGATCCACTAAGATAGAATCCTATGTGGGAATATAGTTAAGGGTCAAGGAGATTGTTTAGAAATCTTGACTATCTAGACGTTGAGGTTTCCATTTCATAAGCCAACATATATTTTGGGATTCAAACTTACTATCGTTACGAAAACCCATGTGGTAGTCCAGACTTACTAAATGTAAGACCTCCGTATCATTACATGCATTTTCGGTGCTATGAAATTATTCAATTTAGTAACCATATTATTTCATCCTACAAGTTCGCATTAGTCTCTTCTATAGACCTATGAAAATGTCTTTCAATATTAGCTCATAGTTAATCATAAATGAGAACAATCATTTCAAATTAGACACAACTTCACAAATGTGTAAACGTTTCACATAACACTTTATTATAATAATGAGAAAATACTTTCTATCATATATTATACATATCATGTCACACATACGAAATTCATGTCTAATTCAATGTCGTAGGGTATAGGATAAGGAATTCATAGCATCAGCATTACAACCACATATTAGACATTTGAATCCGAGAGAAACCACTCAACATACCTTTTTGCCCTCTTGAAAGACCTTCATACTTCATTACAAATAATACATAACCAATTAGACAAACAAGGTAAATTCAAGAAGCAGTTACATAATTATCAAAAATGTAGTCAATCTACTTGTTCATTATCTTCACAACTAACCTTAATAATTCAAGGTTTTCATGAAATTGGGGAAATGACATGATTCTAAGGAAATCTTATCGGAAATCATAAATTAACCATCAATATATACTTAAACAAAATTTATTCATCAGAATTCATCTTAATTAGTTCATAATTTTGTTTTTTCCTAAAAAGCCCATGTGAAAAGAAAAACCCTATTTTTGGGGGATTCGAAATCATCTTTTGGAAAGACCTCTGGGGGAAAGGAATCTCAAGAGTGAAAGAAACCATTCCTTAGATATTATGAAGCCACGTAATCGGGTTTGAATCTTAAAGACTTGACCTTCTTCTTGGAACTCTAATGGTCTTCAATGGAGGTTTGGAGGAAGAGAGAATTTGAGAGAGATGAAAGTGATTTTTGATTTAAACATTGGGATTTAATTTTTGTGTGAAAAGTGACATAAAAATGACCATAAAACATTATATAGTAACCTTTTAAATTACTCAAAATACCCTCACTTAATTGGGTCTTTTTGGGAAGACAAGTTGTCTTAAGAATGACACGAATGGATCAAAATCTTTGTTGCGCATCAGGGGTCTATTCCACCTTTTTTTTTAAAAATCCTGGTTTAGTCAGTGGACTTCGTGGAGTCCCAGCGTCACAAGAGAAATTTTTGGCTCCTTGTGCTAGATGCGTGACGCGCAGTGACCTCAAATTCTTGGCTGGTCCCAGTCTAGTTTGGCAGCCTGCTCGCCCAAGTTTGGGTCCTCCTTAAGGACCCTTCTGGTGGTCCTTGAGGAGTCATGACTGCAATTTTTAACCCTATATTCTACATTTTCCTATTAAAAGTATTTTGACAAGTTTTAGACTTAATATTACCCTCTCAAACTTTCACAAAACATAGGGACATCTACTAGTTCAATTTGTTAGTTCAAGACGTTAAGACCTTTCTTTGATGCTATGGCTGCAATAATTCTAAAACAAGTTATATAAATTTTTTTTAGGTCTAAAACCATTATTTTATAACATATGAGTCTCTACTATAGGTCATCAAAATCGCGGGGTGTTACAATAATTACGATCAATCAAGCAATCCTAGCTTCAAAGCTCCAAAAAGAAACCGCTTTTAAACAATCAAGGCTAAGGGTGAACAAGAGAGTTCTCCCGATGTGGTGACTGGTATATTACAAGTTTTCTCATTTAATGTTTATACTTTACTTGATCGTGGTTCTACCCTTTCTTTTGTAACACCTTTGGTTGCTATGAAATTTGATATACTCCCCAGTGTTTTGATTAAACCCTTTTCGGTTTGTACCCCAATGGGTGAAGAGAGTCCATAGAAATTTCATTTAATATTGTCCAATATATTTATTCTTGTTTATTTGGTAGAAATTTACATGTTTGATTTTCATATCATTTTGAATATAGATTTGGTTCATGCTTACTTCGCTTCTATAGATTGTAGAATGAGGGTAGTGAAGTTTCAATTCCCAAATAAACCCATTTTAGAGTGGAAGAGGGAAAACTCTATGCCAAGGGGTTAAAACATTTCTTTTTTGAAGTCTTGTAAGATGATAGCCTATGGTTGTTTATTCTACGTGGTGAAAATTAAAGATCTAGAATGTAAAACTCCTTCTATATAGTTGGTCCCCGCGGTGAGGGAATTCCAAGAGATTTTTCCTAATAATAATCCACGAGTTCCGGATGAATGGGAGATTGACTTTTACATTGACTTGTTACGGGATACCAACCCCATTTAAATTCCTTCATATTGGATGGCTCCAGCCGAATTGAAAGAGTTGAAGCTCTAACTCAAACATTTTACCAAACAAGGGTTTTATTCAACCTAGTAGTTATCTATGAGGTGCTCTATTCTTGATTGTGAGGAAGTAGGATGGGTCTCTTAGGCTGTTCAATGATTTTCTCAACTCAATAAGGTTACCATATAGAACAAGTATCCTCTCCCTTAGATTAATGATCTATTTGATGAACTCCAAGGTGCTAGTAACTTTTATAAGATTGACTTATGGGTCGGGATATCACCAAAATTAGGTTAGTGGAGCAGATGTTCCCAAAAGAGCTTTCCGAACTAGATGTCACTATGAATTTTTAATGATGTATTTTGGGTTAACAAATGCCCGAATAGCGGTTATGGACCTAATGATCATCTTTATACAAGTAATACCTCTAAAATGACTTAGGTGACACTAGAGCTTATAAAGTTTGTAATATAGATATAAGGTCCTAAAATGGTTTATAATGTGCTATTAAGGCAGTTTTTAAAGATTTAGGTGATTTGGAATTGAAACATCAAGAAACAACCAAGACGTTCGACGTCTAAGTCACCTCTGCGCCTTATGTGTTTTGATGTATTGATATGTGTGTAATGAGATTATGAGGTCCCTATATGAGTAATAATAGTGTTTATAGGCAGTATGTTAAGTTTCATGAAGTTTTGATGTCAAACGTCTATGACGTCCGAAAAGTGTTCCTTAAAGTGACTTAGTGTATCTAAGCATGTTTCGTTGAGTTTTATGCGTTCGTTTGGGAAGAAATTGATATAAGAGGTCTTAAACTGGTATTCAATCATATTTGAGTTTGAAATGTCTGGGGAAACATCCCCATGGATCAACCAATATTCCTTGAGGAAAGGCCAATCTTTGAGCCAAAGGTTGTCTAGGCCAGTCCAAATCTACTAAGGCAATCGACGGCCAGTAAGCTGGTCGACGCCCTGTCGGTTGTGGCCGTTGGTCAATACATATCCTAGGTATCTCCAATTCCCAATGGCCAGTATCTGAACAAAGCGACAACCAACATGGACAGTCCATTTGTAGACAAATGGTCCGTCGATTGGATCGCATCGATGGTCTGTGTCACCTGCGCAGCTTCAATATAAGTTGAAGGGTGAATTGGTACATTCACACGACATCCAAATAAGAGTTGGGCGGTTTCGTATGGGTATTTTAGGTATATTAAGTGGGTTTATCAGTCCTAAATACCTACATGAATTCATTGTTCAAAAATCAAAACTCAAAACCTCTAAAGAGTTCTCTGGAATTCCATTGAATCTTGATGGGAGATTAAAGCTTGAAGGTTTATTTCTCCAGTAAATACTATAAATTTTTGTGGATAAACATAAATTAAAGTATGGTTCTTCATCCTTGGAACTATTTTCTTTAAGGAGCCAATCTTTAAAGTAATTTTCAAAGATTTCCCAAAAGATGAGTTTTTCTAAAATTGAAATCTATCCATGGGTTTTTGCATTAAAGTTTTTGAATCATTGGATATAGATTTAATTGTTGTTAATAAGATGATTTTAATACAAAAACTCTATGAACCCATGTAATTCATGTAACCATAGATTTCACTACTTTATGGGCGAATTGATTATGTCTTAATATTATTAAATTATTGTGTAGATTGATTTGGACGATTGAATTACAAATGAATCATACGAGAATTGTTAATATGCTTCCCTAATTTCATAAACTCAAGTTTACTTATCTTTGATTCATTATGCATTGGAATTATTGGATTTAATTAAGGATCAAAGCAATTGGTAAGGGCCTTGGTACATTGTTTTAGTTGAGTTGACTATGGATTGAAGTTGTGAGGTTTGAATCAAGGGTATGTCGACCAAATTTTCTATATATTATGTAGTGTAGTTCTTAGTAGATGATAATGCTTTGTATGGTCCACTTATGGCTGCGGTGCTATGTGCTTTACTTGTGAATTATATGGCCTCGTTGGCGTTACTTTTTATATTATGATGATCATGGACTTGACGACAACTACTTGATATATTATGATGATTTGGGTATTTAATTATGTGAAGTATGATCATATCTATCTACTTTTGAGTAATGGGAATGTATATGTTCTTCTATTGATGTTTTTAGGTTATCATGTTAGACTATGACTATGTCTTTTTATGTGTGTAGTCTTAGAGTTGATTCACTATTTTTCCTAATTGGCTATGTGAGTCTTATGATTGTTATATTGATTATATTATTCAAGTGTATAAGATGACTTGTAAGTATGGTTAGTTGATCTTATGTGCTTCGAGAATGGCATGTTATAAGTAAAGTATGTTGTGTAATGTTTTGGTCAACTTGTGTCCCTTACTTGATATATGAATAATTATAATGTGATTTCTTGACTTAAGATGCTACATCTTCTCTGTCTTGTATGTATGAATAATATGTGACCTTGAATAATTCTAAGAAGGTCTTTTATGTTGAGTCTTCAACCTAGTTGTAAGGTTATAATATCTTTGAAGTCAAAAGTCGTAATGGTATCCTTCTTGTGTATATGGTGGAATTAGGGATTCATCGGTTGGAACGGTATGAAATCATCCTTAGGAAAATCATTAAGCTATCCTATTCAAAAAAGTAGGGCAACCTAGTGGACCACTTTGTTAAGGTGAATGTGATTAAGTTATGTACTAGATATAGAACCTCTTCATGTACTTCTTTATTTAGTTAATCTATGATAACAAAGGCTAGCACCGAGTGAGTATCGTAATCGGAGTAGCTCTAGTTAGTCATGAGGCTAGAGTACAAATAAACCTTTCATATTCCTTATCAATGTTCCTACATGTGATGTTTCAAAGTTTTACAATTGGCACGTAGAACACCCTCAATCGAAGTAGGTTCATGACTACGAATTCCATGCCTAGCTAGTATGGTGTAACATATCAAAAGTCCAAAACGTGTTTGAAAGCCTAACATAAATGTCATAAGGTCTAGACACTGTTTTATGGACTATTTTAATGTTTATAAGTCATTTATGAAGTGTAGAAACCAAAACGTTCAAGAACCTCCATGACGTCTGGAAACCAGTTCTAGGAGGTACTAGCGTGCGTAATCCTATTTGATTAGCTTTTAGGGGTCTGAAAATGTTGAAAATTCATTGAAGGGTGTCTAAAATGTGTTTAAATTAATTCGTGGTTGAAACCTTCGGGTCCGAATCCCCTAGGACCAACCATGGGCCCTTGAGGAGGACCCTTGCACGTTGGAGTCGACACTCCCTGGGCGGTGCGCAACGATGAAAGACCATCAACGATTTGTGTGGTAACTGATAGGGAATTTTCGCAAAACGTCGACCAACACTTAGAAAAATTGTTGGAACCCTTGCCTGCACAAGTCACGGACAAGAACCATGGATGTGCAGCATAGAGGACGTCTGGTCCGTCAACTTACCCAGTATCCATCGATCATGGTGCCATCGGTGGTAGTGCAATTTCCTGCACATTTTTAATTAAGTTTCAATTAGTTAATCAAGGGTTTAAATTGTTATTTAGGTGTTTAGGGAGGCGAATTAAGTAAATTACCCCCCATATAAAGACCCCAACCCCAATTAGTCTAATTACAACTCTCAAAACAAAACTCTCTTCCTTCTCTCTTCTCTCTCTCTCTATTGGATGACACCATTGAAGAATATATAGGTGAGGGATTTGAAATCTGTAAAGGGACTATTTCACCATTAAATCATAATCAAACATTGAGGTATGGGATCTAATTCACCTTTTAGACCTCTTTTCTCAAAGGGTTCGATCAAAGTATTTTTAAAAAGGTGTATTTTCATGTGTGTCTTTCTCAATCTCAAAAATTATGTTATGAATTGGGTTGTTTATGTTTTCTATTGGAAAATATGAATTCATTAAAATACATTCTAACCTAATGATGATTTATCTTTATGGTTTGGTCTAGTTTGTAGTAGATGACCCTTGACCCCTAACCCTAGTTTTGATTTTTATATGAATTACGTTGTATTTAGTTCAATTAACTTTGTTTTTAATTGAATTACTATTATATGATGTTTTATATTAATCATTAACAAATTAGAGTGAATTGAATTCTTTCATGCTAGTTCTTGAGAAGATTATCTAGGTTAGGAAGTGATTTGACCTAAGTATCTTGTCTTAAGCTATGATCTACTATTGAATTGTGATGTAATGATTCTTCTACCCTTGTTATCATGTTTATTATTGACTTATGATGATGTATACCCAAATTGGGTTTAATTAAGGGTTTATGGTCCGACATCAATGATGAACTCTGAAGGAGACTTGGTAAGTCTTATAATCTTTATCCTTTACTTCATATTGTGGTTAATTATGATTAAGTCATGAAGTTTTTATTGAGTATGCCTTGTAGTACGATTGATAGGGTATTATGAAGTTGAATTGAAATGTCTTGATTTTAATTGTGAGGTTAATTAAGGTGGTGCGTGATATAAAGATGGTGATGATTACAAATGTGCCTTGATATGCTATGAAATGCAAATGTGTTAAGCTCACTTATATGAATTGTGATGAAAGGAATGATACTCATACAATTCTTATTGAGCTATTGATGATGATGATTATACAAGGGGTAGACCCTATGACCTAAATAACTTATGATTGATAAATAAAGTCTTAAAGACATTTCAAATAGGGACTCTAGCTTAGCACCGAGTGAACTAGATTGAGGAGTATCCCTTCCCACATAAGGAATGTAGGAGCACTACATTACTCCTGCGATTGGACACTATAATTAATGACGCATAAAGAGGTTACCCAACTATATGTCCTAGTTCTTGAACTATGGTTCCCCCCATAGGAATACTAGCTAGAAGATCCACGTAGTTGATAAGTTTCATATTGTGGTACTACCCTGGAAAGTAGTCCACCTTCTTTTGGTGTAGGTCTTTATGCCACCCGATTCCACACTAGATAATGTGGTCTATGTCGGTTAGGGAAAGAGTCTCCAAAAGGTAAAATGGATGAAAGGACTTGAACTCTAACTTGGATAACCTAAGGGGTCTGGCATAGTCTAGGTAAGGGGTTTGGGACTCTACCTAGCATTGCACTAGTCACCCTTGAAGGGAGTCTTTGGAGGATGTTCTCCATTAGTTTATGGTATAATGATATATGATATGTACATGATGAACTTGCATATTTTTGATGCTATATGTTGGTTATTTCACTTATGAATATGTATTGGGTTATATTATTAAAAAAAGACAAAGTGTATATCTAAATTTTATGTTATGTGAAGTTTGACATTCATTATGGTTTCTTATTTAACTTACTTGATTGAGTAAGGTTGTGGGTCTTTGCTTGGTGAACTAACTTGTTGAATTGATAAGGATTCATGAGTAGTTGTCTTGATTAATATGATGTGATTATTTCTTGATATTATTTGTGATGTCATTCTTGATATTAAGGTTGCAGTAAATCATAGGTTCAAGTATGTTCGGATACATGATATTTGGTTGAGTTAATAAGAATGTTTGGTTGATTGGTATGACTTGTTTGGTTATGAATGAGACTTTTAAATTTGTAAAATAACATGTTTTGACTAAAAGTCCGTTTTAGCATGTTTTGACATTATATGTGCATATGGTCTCATACTTAGTACATGTAGAGTACTAACCCCAATTTCATTGCTTTTCCCAAAAATCTTTAGGTTCCTGTCGTTGAAGTGTTTTGGAAGGTGATATTGAAGAAATCTTGAATTCCTTATTCATCCAAGTGTGGTAGCTTCTCAACTTCAGAGTGTAATGCAACTATCTAGCTTACGGACTTGTTATGAAATTATGACTCTTTCATATATTTCCTTATAAATTGAGTATTATACTTTTGTATGACCTACATAAGGGCTATGCCCATATTAGATATACTCCAAATACATGGTTATGAGATTAGACGACTTTTATGACTATGATATTTTCTATATAGTAATGTGCTATAAAAGTAGAAGGCTATGTAACCTTCCTATATGAAGGATCTATGTGTACTCGATAAGAAGAACGATGTGTGTGGGTTACAAACTATACTGACAGGTCATATCCGATGTTGGCATACAAATATTCTCATGCTACGAACGATGGTAGAAAGCCATGTTGGACGTCGACAGGATGATGTGTTCAAGGTAAAAACAATGTTGTCAGGCCACGTTCGACGTTGGCAGACCAATATGTTTAGGATGAAGACGATGTTGGTAACCCACGTCCGACGTTATGGCCTTTGTATAGGCTAAAAGAGATGAGGGCAACTACATTTTAAGATGTCTTACTATGTTGTGCACGCCAAATGCGATGCAGGCACGTGTCGCCCGATGTCGGCTGACCATTTGTGCAAGTTTAACTAAATACGGGTAGGCAAAGCCCGACCTAGGATGACTGTTGTGTGCAGGAAAAATTTGATGCAAGCAGGCCACGTCTAACGTCCACTTTCTATTATGTTCATTCCAAAGATGATGCGGGAAGGAAATGACAAATTTGGTTGACTATTGTGTAGGCCATAGGCGATAGGAGCAGGCAACGCCCAACATCGTCTGATCATTGTGTAGGACAATGTCAATGGGGGAAGGTAACACCTTATATCTCCTGACTATTGTTTACACGCCAAGGAATATGCGTGAAGTCCAGGCACCACAACGTCTAAGCGATATGCACAAACCACAACGCTTAAGGGTATTTCATCGACAACATCAGATGAGCAATGTGCTGGTTACGATGGAAGCAGGTTTCCCATGTCCGACGTAAGTTGGCCATTGTGTGTAGGACAATGGCAATCGTGGAAGGTCAGGAAAAACAACCACAAAGTATGCTCAAATGATGTGGTTGACCGATGTCTCATGTCCAATGCATATAGTCCACGACCAATGTCGCCCCAGAGTATGCTCAAATGATATGGCTAATGCGTACAAGCCTTGGATGATGATGCTTGTCATTGGTCGATTTCTCCTAGTCGATGTTGCCTTAACTAAGAGCGCATTTCGCGACTGATTCTTGTGAGTTAATGCGCAAAAGCCATGACTAATGCATGTAGGCCTTCGATATTATGGGCGGATATCTCTTCATTGATGTGCACAAGCTACAACTGATGAATCCTAGCCGATGCATTTACACCACAACTATAGTCTCCCAACCGATGTTCACAAGACATGGCTGATATACGCACTCCCTCACTAATGTTGCATTCAATTAGATGAAATCTCTTCTGAGATGTGCACATGCCACGTCTATAACTAGAGGCATTGGCTGATGTTTTATGCCATTGGGTGACGTCAATTTCTAGATGATCACATGCCACGTTTGATGCATATAGGTTGACTTTCTTGTCGTTGGACGATATCTATACACCGATGTGTGCAGGCTATAGACAATGTTGGCAGACTACATCCGATGTGGGCACACCGATGTGTACAGGCTCCCGACGATGCTGGCAGGCCACGTTCAACGTTTGTAGAGCAATGTGTGAAGGCTACAGAAGATGTTGGCTGGCCATGTTCGACGTTCGTACACTGCACGCTTTAGACGAGGTCTGAAGACCATGTCAAACATCGAATGACCATTTTGTGTAGTTAAAAGGTTGTTCGAGCAGACTACGTTTGACAACGGGTGACCAATGTGTGCAAACCAAATGCGATGCGGCCATGGAATTCCTAATATCGGCATATCATTGTGTGTAGACCGAGGGCGATTCGAGCATTCCATGTCCAATAATGACTAAGCTATGTGAACAAACCACGGTCAATGTGTGAAGACCACAGCCAACGTAGAATAAGCAATGTGCACAAACATCGATTGATGCGTGCAAGACTATGTTGATGTTGCATGCCTTTGTTAGAAGTCCCTTTCGTAATAGGAAATATGAAAAAAATATAAAATCAAAGCCAAAAACACAAATATATATAGTAACCTTAAATTCAACAACTTATAAAGTTTATTTTTTAAAATGTGACGTAAAAACTAAAAAATTGTAAAAAAAATCTTTAAAATGAATAAAAGTTTGAACAATATGAAAATGCTCAAAAATACTTATTAAGATGTAAAGTTTATGATGGAGTACAAATTTATACAAATAAAAGATGTTTCAATGTTTTCCGAACCGTTAACAAAATGAAATTCATATGAATGAATGGAGTGAGGTAGATAAATTAAGAATAAATGATGTAAAATATATGAATATTTTGCTATGCATGAAGGATGCTACACACTCTTTTGATTTTCATGTGGAATGGACATCCGCACATTTTCAACAAGTCATCGATAAATGTTATTACATGAGACGTTGCTCCACTACGAAGTGAAAGCCACAAACGATGCGGGTAGGCTCATTCGATGTTGGTAGTTTGAAGTTTGCTTGCCCCAGGCAATGTTGCCAGGACATGTTTGACATCCGCACACTAATGTGTGCACGATATGGAAAATGTTGGAAGGCCACATCAAAAGTCAGTAGATGGATATGTGATGGCTACAAATGATTATAGAAGGCTACATCCGACGTCGCCTGATAGATGTGTGAAGACCATAGATGATAGTTGCAACCCATGTTTGAAGTTCACTGACTGTTGTGTGCATACAAAAGTTGATGAGGGCAGGGTCTGTTTGAAGTCGTCTGACCATTGTGTGTAGGCCAAAGGTGATGTATGTGGGCCACGTCCGACAACAACTATTTGTTTTTTACAGGATACATGAAGATAAGGCTCAACTTTGGCTAACTGATGTGCAGCCCAAAGGAGATGGGGGCACGCAATGCCCGATGTCTCGTGACCAAATTATGCAAGTCAAGAGTTATGTGGGAAATCCACACTAATGAAAGATGAGAAATTTTTACAAGTCACGGCAGATTTAGGCATTCCATGGCCGAAGTCAATTGAGCAATGTGCAAGCTACGACCAATGAGGGCAGGCCACATATGATATCGACTGTCCGTGATGTGAAGGCAAAGAGCGATAGGGGAAATCAAAGGTTGACGACTGCTGAGTGATGTGCATTGGCTACAACAGATGGGAACGATACACGCATGACGTTGGTTGAGTATGTGAACAATTTACACTACTGCAGAAATTCACAACCAATGTAGACTGGACGATACACCTTGACATTGGACGATGTCGCTTACAAAACAGACTAGGCTTGGATGATGCTTCCTATCATTGGTCGATGTAGATATCGCCCTACAAATATGCACATGCTACGATTTATGTGTGAAGGCCTTGGCTTATGTTGTTTTTCATTGGTCGACATCGCCTTCTTGATGCATACATGTTTAAGCTAATGTCACAGAGCCGATGCACAAACGCCAATGCTAATGTGTTCACACCTTGGATGATGTTGCCTTCCATTGGTCGATATCGCGTTGCTGATATTTGTAGGAGTCGATCTATGTAACCGAGTCGATACGCATACACCACAGCTGATGCGTGAAGTCCTTGGTTGTTGCTACATTCTGTTGGATGATGTAGATATGGCAATGCATGCAGGTCAAGGCCGATGTTTCCTAAACGATGCACTCAGATCACGACTTGTGTCACCCACACGATGTGCATACAGAACAATTGATGCGTGAAGGCCTTGGTCAATGTTGCATGTCATTGGACGAAATTAGTTGCAAGGTTCACAAATGCCACGTCCATGCATGCAGGCTTTGTTTGATGCAGCATGCAATTGGCTGTCGTCTTTTTCAGAGATATACAAAATCCACATTTGTTCTTGGAAGACTTGACTGAAGCCATGTCACATGCTTGTAGGACTTGGGTGATACTACGTCTCCTCTAGCGACATTAGCAGACTAATGTGTGTAGGCTACAAACCAAGCTAGAAGCCCATATCGGACGTTAGCAGATAAATCTGTAGGCTATGGATTATGTTTGGAGGACACAATCGACGTCTTCATACCGATGTTTTCATGTTATTGACAATGTTTTATGTCACCGTTCAATGTATGTAGACAGATGTGTGCAGGCTTCGAATGATAGGGTAGCCCACATCAAATGTCGGCTGACCATTGTATGAATGCCAAAGGCAATGTGAAAAAACAACGTACAACGTCATCTGACTATTGTGTTCTTTCCAAAAGGTATGCGGGTAGGTCGTGCGTTGTACCGACTAACCTCTCTGTTCAAGACAAAGGGAGTGCTTGCAGTTAACACTCGATGTTGACTAACCGTGGTTTGCACGCCAAGGGTAATGGGGGTAGTCCATGTTGTGCACTGATTGAGTGATGCGCACAAGCCACGACCAATGTTGTCCGTCTACAGTGAATTTAAAAGATAAATGTGCATAAGGAACGACCGATGTGGGCGGTCAACGACTAATGTCTCCTTGATGATGCCGCTTGTTGTTGGCGGACGTCACTTACCCAAAGCGCACATGCCATGGTAGAAGTTGTATGTCATTTCCTTACGCCGATGTCCCTCAAACAATGTGTGCACACCACGGCACATATATGTAGGCCTTGGCTAATGTTGCATTCAACTGGCCAACTGCACTTGCCCAATGCGCACCAGAAATAGATAATGTTCCCTTAAATTAGATAACGCCGTCTTATAGATATGCACAGGTCATGGCTTATGCAAGTAATCTATGAGTGATGTCAGCTGAGAAATTTGCAGGTTACGCCCAATAAAGGCAGCACAAGGTTGATGTTCGCTAGCCGTTCTATGCCGGCAAAGGTTTATACGGGAAGGATAAGACCAATTACCGTTGAGTGATGTGCAGAATCCACGATCAATTTTGTCGATCCACGCCCTACGTCGGCTGAGCGATGTGCAGAGGCTTCGACCAATGTGGAAGTCTACAATCAATAGCGTCTAGTGAATGCCACTTGCCATTTGCCGATGAAGCTTGCCTATAATACACATGTCATAGATAATGGTGTCTGTCGTTGGCCGACTCCAACTTCACTTTGCTGAGGTACATAATCCACAATTATTGCTTGAAGTCCTTGATAGAAGCTACCTGTTGTCGGCCAAAGTACATGCATGAAGCATACAGGCCTTGGCTGATGCTGCATAACGTTGTCCAATGTAGATATCACCTAGTCGATGCAGACCCGCCATGATCGATCTATGTAGGGTTTTTATTGTGTTGCAATTCATTTGCTAGTGTCACTTTTAAAATGCTCATATGTCATGTCAGATTCATTCATGCCTTTGCTGATGTTGCCTGCAATTGGAAGACATTGGTAACTTGAAGAACATAAACCTTGGCTTATGGTGCCTTCCGTTGGACGATGTTGACATTTCTCAGCCAATGCACATACGCCACATGTTATGAGTTAATGCCTCTTATGATGCAACATAATGTTGTCTGACTTCACTTCCTAGATGCGTGAAGACCTTGGATGATGCTGTCTGCCATTTAAATGTTGCCTTACTAATGCATGAGGCCACATCCTATTTCACCCCATTATTTCATACATGCCAAGACTAATACGTACAAGCCTTAGTTGATGCAGCCCTCTATTGGTTGATGTCGGTCTCATCATCAATGCCATACACCATGACAGATTTATGGAGGCCTTGCTTGTTCTTGCATGGTATTGGCCAACATCGTTTTCCAAAAGAGCACATGCATTGCCTAATAGTGTCTGACATAGGCCGACGCTAATGTTTCCTAGGCGATGAATACACACAAATAATGATGCATGAAGGACTTGGATGATGTTGCATTGTATTAGGCCTTCCGTTGGCTAACATTGATCATGCCCTGCGGATGTGCACAAGTCATGGCTGAGGCATGAATGCATTGGCTGTTATTTTCTGCCACAGGACAACACAAATGCCTGAATAGCACAAGCCTTGCCTTACACTACATGATGATGGACAATGCAAATATATCCCAACCGATTCAAACACGCCACGAGCGACGCGTTCAGGGCCTTGTAGATCTTGCATTGCATTGCCAAACTTTTCTTTCCTGATACGCACTTGCCATGTTAGATGTCTATAAGCCTTGGCTGATGTTGTTTGCCATTGGAGGATGTAGCTTTCCTGCAATGAATAAGCCTTGGCTATGGTTCCTACCATTGGCTGACATCGATGTTAACCAGATGATGCACACACACCAGAGGTTATGCATGAATTCCTTAGAAAATTCTACATGCAGTTGTGTGACGCCGCTTGCTAGAAGTGCACAAAACACGTTAGATGCTAAAGACCTTCACGGATGCTGCCTATTACTGGCCACCATTGCCTTATCGATGGATGAATGCTTACAAAAATGTCGCCCAATCGAGTCGCTCATGCAAGGACTTATTAGTGCAAGCCTTGGTTGATATTACTTACCATTGATCAATATCGCATGGCTGATGCGAGTAGGTCATGAAAAATGTCATAGAGTCGATTCCCATATGCGATAGGTGATGGATGCAGACCTTGTCTATTTCTTCTTGATGTTACTTGATGTCGCTTTGCTGATACGCGTAGGCCACAACTGATGTCTCCTAGATTATGTTCTCACACCATGGTTGAAGTAACTAGTCGATATGCACACAACATGATCGATGCACAGAGTCCTTAGATGATGTTACATGTTGTTGGCCGACGTCATTTGCCATTTACGCACATGTCACATCCTAGCATGGACACCCAGGCTAGTTTTACATGTCATTGGCCAATTACACTTGTGGGATATAGACATTCCATGTTTGTGCTTACAAGCATTTGCTGAAGTCACATGCCATTGGCGAACGTCTCTTTCCAGTTGCTCACACGTCATATAAGATACATGCAGGACCTGCATGATATAACTTGTCACCGGATGACATTCGCAGGACAATTTGTGCAGGCTACGGACGATGCTGGCAGGCCACACCTAATATTGTCATACCTATGTGCGAAAGCTACGGACGAATGTCAACAGACCAATGATTGCACGCTACGGATGATGCTACCATGTACCATTCGATGTAGGCAGACCAATGTGTGAAAGCTACGGGGCAATGGTTGAAGCCCACGTTCGACATCGGCTGACCATTGTGTGCATTCAAAAGACAATGCGATCAGCCCACATCAAACGTTGGATGACCATTGTTTGCAAGCCAAAGGCTATGAAGACATGCCATACTTGACATTTGTAATGACCCAAAACGATCTAAGGTGAAATAGGGACTCGTGAGTGTTTCATGAGTTAATTTTGTTTTAAAATGAGTTACTTTACTGTTTTTAGGCAGTGTGTGTAGTTTTGTTAAGTTTGGAGTTAAACGTCCATGACGTTCGGAAGATATGTCTTAGAAATTACTATTTATCTTGATGTGTTTAGTGAGTTTTACGTGTTCATTTTAATCAAAATTGATGTGAGATGTTCCTAACACCTAGAATACTTATTTTAGGGGTTCAAAGTCCGGTACGACTCCATCAAGGACCCACGAGGGGTCCTAGAAGAGGACCCAAGATTTATTATTAAGCTGCCAAACCACTTCTCCTTCGAAGTAGGGCAGCCTACTGAACGTAGACCCATCGACGTCCCATCATCTGGGTGGCGTAGTCCCATCATTAGTGAGAAACTATACACACATGAAGAATTATCTTAAGCCATCGCACCGCGGCAGAACCGGTCATCTACCAAACGATGCCAAGTATCTTGGGGTCGTCGAATGGCTCCTGCAAAAGCTGTTGAATGTTCACTTCCCGCTTGGGGTGTTTTGTGTAAATTCACCCCAAATGTTTTAGGACCCGGGGATGAACTTTTAGGCTCTTAAAGTTATATTAGATTACTTTTTAGTCCTAAACCTAGACAAGACACCTCACTTTAAAAATTCAAACTCTCTCTCAAAGTCTCTGTGGAAGATAAAATTCAAGAAGAGATAGAAGGGCTGGTTGGGACGTGTTCTTCCTTTAAAATCAGTGGTTTGTATTCATTTGAGGTATGGCATCCATACTTGAACCCTATTCCATTTAACGAGTCAAATCCAAAAGATTTAAAAAAGGGTTTTCAAAATCTATTTCCATCTATCTTTTATTTTAAGCATGAGCTTTTTTATAAAAGTGTTTTAATGATTAAAATGTTTTTATTCTAGTATGGTTAATGATTTTAATGTCAAAACCCTAATGAACTCCAGATTATGCATATTTCAAGCTTTTAGCTTAAGAAATGGGTTAAATGAGCATGTTTGTGTAGGGTATGAACTTTGGTCTTCTTGTTTTGTTATTATGATTTATCTATTGACCTAAGGGCCTTAGTTTGATGAAATATTTAGAAATTGGTTATAGGTGGTGATGGCTTCGTTATATTGTGAGTTTCTTGAATCATATAATTCTTACTATAAATTCCTCTTGAGTTGTATGGTCCACATTCTTGGTAGTGGTATTTATTTGATGAACTTGGTGTTACTTAGTATTTATTGTGAGTGTGGATTTGAAGTCCTAATATGAAAAATGAAGTGATATAGAAGATAGGTTTTGTATTGGGATTTGTGAAGCTTTAATTCCATTCATGGATTAGATTAAACCTAAATGAAGAAAATGATTATGTGAAGCACGAGAAGTGTGTGATTCATGAATATAAATCTAAAGCATGTATAGAAGTGAATATAAATGAAATGTTGCTTATGTACAGAGTGTGCTCACATGTACACACACACTCATACTTGAAAGAATGTATGAAGCTAAGTTGAGTAAATAGATGATTTTTGGGGTGAACACTCTTCGTGAGAAGAGATGATGTGTTTAGTAGCAGCCTAACTACATCCTAAGATCTTTCTTAGATAGGTCAAAGGATTAATGCCCTTCGTGATTTAAGATGTGGTCTTCACTAGTTATCCTTAACAAATAGCATTAAATGTTTAGAATCCGTGGGGGTTTTGCCTAGCACCGAAAGGATATGAAAAAAAGGTGGTTACACTTCATGAGTTGAAATGTTGTATTCTAATGTACCTCTTGAGATGAGTACTCCTTCTTAGTAAAGAATGAGTTACTTAGTACCAATCAACTTATCCCTTAAATATGCGCCCGCATAGGTGTAGCTATTGGTCAAGCCACGTAAAAACTTAGAGATTAACCTTACTCTAGGAAAGTGAGGATCCCTTATAGGGTTAATATCGGGATTCCATGTCCAGATCTCAAGGTCTATGTCGGTTAAGCTAGCTCCACAAAAGAATTGAATGAACTAAGTCTTCTAATAGAACGTACTAATTAGGGTACGTGTTTGTATGAGAAGCTATTTATCAATTGCACTAAGTAGCACCTTCTAAAAGGGAAAACGTTGCGCCAAACCTTCCAAAAGAGTGTACTAATTAGGGTAGGTGGTAGTATGGGACGCAATCTATCCATTTCAATAAGTAGGCATTCTGAAAGGGAAGTATTTTGTGGTTTGTTGAGTGTTATTCTAATGTCTTGTGTATTGAGCGAGGTCTTATTCTCCGAGGTGAGTATGCCAGAAAAGGGTAGTCTTAAGGATCACTTTGTTGTGCATTGAAGGAGGCATATGCAAATTTCCTTTATGTCTTACCTTGGGGAGTCTTAGGATAACCTTGGTATTGAAACTCCTATAGGAAAAAGTTCACTTCCTCATCGACAATACCTTGGAAGTTCACTTTTTTTTTGGAGTCAAAATAGGTTCACTGTAATGTTCTGAATAGTTCAATATAAAATTGGAAAGTTACTGTAAAAATGCTTTCGTTTGCAAAAATCATGGAAATTCTTCTGTAAGTGTTAAATGATGTTTCATATATTATTTTACTCCTACATTAATGAATATTATTACTAAAGTGTCCCTTTTTGCATGTTTTTGCATATGCAATACTCAGTATATTGTTTTCTACTAACCCCATACTTTTTTATCTTCTATAACTATAGGTTGGAAGCTTTTGAAGGTTTGACAATGAAGGTTGGTAAAGTTCCTCTCAAGACAAAGTATGTCCTCATATATGCGAGGGCATAGTCCTTTTCTTAGTTTTATATTTAAAGATTTATTATGTATTTTATTTTAATGTAAACGTCTGTGTCCCTACGATATTATCACTACACCATTTTAGGTGTACTGCAACACTAAATCTTGACAACGCTTATAAAGTGTTGCCTAAACTACTTTTGGGAACACTTTTAAAGTGTAGCCAATGATTTTGACATTTAGATACATTAATATTAGCAACACTTCTAAAGTGTACTCTTTAATTGGATAAACTACACTTTATAAGTGTTGTTATAGTTGGCAAAAACTATTTACATGAATGGCCACACTTTTAAAGTGTGTTATTTTTATAATTGAAAATACAACACATTAAAATTGTGGCCTTATTGTTTTCACCAAAATTTTATATTCCCTCCAACATTTTAACATTAAAGTTTGATCTCTCTCCCATTTTTATTTGGCCAAAAAAATAGAATATAAAGAAAAATTAAAAAGAATAAAACATTAAAGAAAAAAAAAAGGCAACATTTCCTTAAACTTCAGCTGAAGCTTCCATTTTAAGCTGAAGAACACCATTTGCATGAACTGAAGAAGGATCGAAGAACGGAAGAAATAATTTTGTACTACAATTGTCGTCACATTTCTGTCAAACTCAACTGAAGAACACAATATTTAGCTGAAGAATCGAAGAGCACTGCGATTTCTCTGAACATGAACTGAAGAAGACGATTTTCCTCTAAGCTTCGTTGTTCAAGATTGGAGAGCTGAAGAAGACAATTTTCTTCAAAGATTTCTGGGTAAACTGTTATTCCATCAGATTTCCTTTTGAAAACTGAAAGAAAATGCTTCACAAATAAACTTGCCTCATGTCTTAAAGCTTTAGGTTGTTGGAATAGAGTTTATCAGGTAAGAGATTTTACCTTCAAAAGTCTAAATTATATGTTTAAGATTTTGATATTCTTGTGTGTTAGTCAAAAATTTAAGTTAGGGTTTTTATGTTCTTGTGTTCTTTATACGAATTTTGTTGATTTGGGAGTTTAGTTTATAGTTGTATTACGTATAAATGGGCAGATTATCTTTAACTCACTAGTTTTTTCTCTTGAATGTTGAATGTCGAAGTTGAAGCTAAGTCGCCTTTACATGAAGAACTGAGTAGTATCTAAGTCGTCTCTCTTTGAAGAACTAAATTGTTGTTGCTTGCGATACCTACGATATTTTGTCCCTAATATAGATTTCGTCAAGTGTAAGTAGATACTCTACATGAATTTCAAAAGTTTTTAATGTCTGTTTTAATGTCACTGTTTTTTTGTTTTCGACTGTATGTCTTGAAGAGTGAAGAAGTCATTTTGTTGTTTGTCTAGTGCATTTTCAAGTATAGATAGTAACTTTAGCTAATTCAGTAGTTTTTGCCATAATTATAGATAGTAACTCTATTTGCTGGAAATTTGTCAAAATGCGGCTGGGTCGACGGACCTCGCGACGGGACGTCGTGGTCATGACGGGCCGTCGTGGACCTCGCAACGGGCCATCGTGGACCTCGCGACGGGCCGTCGTAATCATGACGGGCCGTGGTCATGACTGGCTGTCGTGGTCATGACGGGCCGTCGTAATCATGACGGGTCGTCGTGGTCATGACGGGCCGTCGTGGACTCCGTCGTCCCATACTTGCAAGTTTCTTCTGCTGCTCTCTTCATTACCCTCGACGGCAGGCATGACGGATCGTTACGAGCACAACGGTCCGTCAAGGGTCTGTGTTCCAAAACACTTGAACTCTTTGAATATGGTTACTGGGGCTACTTCTCTGATCTTCATGACAAACCTGCAGGACGGACCGTCTTGGCTACGACGGTCCGTCACGCTTTCCGTAGCCCCACACTTGGCATTTGTATAGAACATTGTAGCATGCTATAGGTCTATACTAGCTTGCAAACTGGTCTGTCTAAACCTCTGCAAACAAACATTGGCATGGTATGGAATCTGCAATCTGCAGATTTGTGGTTAATGTTTTCTGTAACTGCTACTTCTATTTATAAATATTTCTGTCAGTAAAGTCTATTTTCTTTCTTATTATATAGAATATCCATGTTATAACCATAACTTTTGACATCCTAGTAGAAGGCATGCTTCCATAACTACAAACAAATAAACAAATAATTATTTGGAGAATCTAATTGTTTCTGTCTCCTCATTAATTCCTTTTTTCTATAGTGTTCGTGTTAGTTTGCGTGCATCATGGTTATTGTATAACACCAAATATTTTATATTGTTTCTTATGAAGTTTGAACCCTAATGCAATTATTCATTGTTGTTGAACTCATTTAGAATTCTAGACACCTAAGGGAAGATCATCTACTTTGAACATCAAAATACAAGTAGGCATCTACTTTGAACATCAAAAGATGCAATCTAATTTTCTGTAACTGCTCGATTTCTTGCCTCTCTATATTGTTGCAATCTGAACTTTTTAGCTCTTCTATATAACTTCCAATATCTTATTTGTGTAGGGAAATGGAGGTGATCAAATTTGAAGTGGATGATGAAGAGTTTTTGAACTATTGTAAAAGTTTAAATACATATTTGATTTATTG